>NC_142604.1:36799535-36959678 GCF_041222555.1 Hakea prostrata | reverse complement strand
ATGTCTGCCAATAGAGACCAGCATACATAGAGTTATATTCATTCATTCATTGCTTGTCTCATATCATATTGCATTTATGTTTGTTCTGAAATTCTGCCATTTATGATGTTATGGATTTAACTGCCTTACTGAGTTTCTTTGAAACTCATTCCTTTATTGTACAATGTTTGTTAGACTATCCTGCAGTGTCTTGAGTACTATGACGGTCCCTATGAAGAAGCGCAAGGCGAAGAGGCATATCTCCAGGAAGGTGATTGCGGTTACCACAATTACACTGAAGATCCCGCGAGTGGTTATGCTCCGTACGATGCTTAGTCCGACAATTGAGTGGAAGCGTCCTTGTGCCATTTATGAGATTTACACTTATAAGGATGTTGTCTATAAAGTGGAGAACAATTTAGTTACCCATTGTACTTGCTACTGGGATTAGATTTTGTCTAGTTTATTCTCTTGTAGAGCTACTTTTCCGCTGGTTGTAGAGTGGGATTTTTGCCTCACTTTACTTATTTGTTTGACACTCTGATTATATCTAGTATTTTGATTTATTTATGATTCATTCTTTCCTTATTGGATCTATGCTTTATCTTCCGCACTTTTATTATGATTGTTCATGATTATGTTATTGTTTATGTGGGAGGTTGATTACTCGATACCTGGTCTTCGGGCTGTGGATCACACTCTCGGGTATGCCAGATAGGGTACCGGCTGGGAGGATGTTACAGATTGGTATCAGAGCCCAAGGTTTGAGGAGATCCTAACCACAAAAGACAATAACTTAACATTCTTGAGTCATTGATCTGAAATGACTCTTCTACTCTTAGAAGTGAAAAATAGAACACTGAATTAGAAACTTAACCTTTGAGGCATAACAGAACATTTCCGAATAACATACCATAATTATACTTGAACAAATGTCACTAATGCAAGGAAAAGAAAGGTGCATAATATACAATAATTAAGTGAAACAAAATGAACTTCATTAATTTCAAAAGTTTTTACAACGATTACATCTGAAATGCATAAATGGAAATCCTAGGGTACGGTCTATCTAGGTGATCTTCTCGATCTCTGTATGCTCCGAACTCCTCCGCTAGCCGAGTCACCTGATGCTCTATCCTATCCTCGTCGTGACTCCATCCTCTCATACATCTGCTCCAGTCTGACCTCCATCCTCTCTAGCATGGAAGTCATCGATCTCATCTGTGCCCCAAGATCTGAAGTCTCTGGAACTGCATGTGAAGGGCCACCTGCCTCAAAGTGTGATGAAGGAAACTCGTGATGCACTGGCTCAACCTCGTGCATATCTGCATCATCTCCGGCCTGATCATCACTATCGGGACCGATATCCTCTCCTTCATCCTCCGACCCCCGATCCTCATCCTCCGATTCCTCATCATCCTCACCCTACGAGACCGGGAGATCTCTCGGCTCGCTGCGGTCTCATCCGGCGAATGGTCCGAGTCCCAATAGAGTATCCCCGTGAACCGGTGTCCACTGGTGTATCCTCGAAACTCACCCCGAAATGCCCGAAGATCAAGGTCGGTAGCCTCCCATAGCAAAGGTTCCGCATGCTAGGCCGCGAGAACTAAGTCCAGCATGACCTGCTGAATGATGTAGGAGAGATCGATCTCGAAGCCCATGTAGATGCGGTAGATGACTAAGGCCTCCATCACCGTGACCCGATGGTGATGTCCGGCTTTCGGCATAATGTTTCGGCCGACTATGCGATCGATAATCCGTGCAGAATCCGTCATCCGTCCGCTGGTCCACGGAGTGAAGCATCGACGGCTATCCCATAGCGTAGAGCATATCTCGCGAAGCTCGTACGGCATCGGATGGCTGTCCAAATCTGCTCTGCGGTATCCACACACATGCTGTGGATAGTAAGGAACTCGCAAGATCTCAGCCGGTGCTCGAGTGGAGAAGCGAATCTGAGTCCGGAAGACCCCTGCTCCCCGAGGACAAGTCTAAGTGAATGTCCTTGGCCTCGAGCCTCCTCTGTGTAGGTAAGGTTGCTTTGAAGAACAACCTCACTAGTTCCGGGTATACCGGCGGATCCTCGGTGAAGAGATGAGTCCACCGCAATGTGTCGAATCTCTGCCGAATCCTAAAGGCTCCGAGCTGGCGTAAGTGAAGTAGACGTCCCATCTCGATATTGCGATGGCTGAAGTAGGCCTCGTACGGGAACTCGGCCCGAGGTGTGTCAAACATGTCCGGTCTCCTAACCTCCTGTCTAGGCTCGAAGGAACCCGACCTCTGCCCCTAAGAGCACCTACAATGCGACCACGACCTCTACCTCGTCCTCGCCCTCCCCTCTGCATAGTGGGTATTTGTGAAAGAGACAAGAGACAATTCCAGTTAGTGTTACCTTAAGATTTGAGCCAAAAGGGTATTTTCGTAATTTTTCGGAAAATTTCAAATTTGGGGGAAATTTGATTTGAACATACTAGAATTTGCGCAATACTTGGAATTTCATGTCTATGAAGTTTGTTTGATGAAAATCGATCGAAAACTTGGATTAAAGCGGAAAATTCAGCAAGAAGGAAATTTGGGGATTTTGCAATTTAGGTCAAAATTGGATTTTTGAAAAGTTGAAATTGGTTAAATCAAATTGTATGGACCTATCTACAATGTCATCTTGAGCATGTAGCATTTGATCTCGTGCGAAAATTTCAAGCGGTTTGAGAGAAAACGGAATTTTTCTAAAGATATCGATTTCGGTATGAAAACGTTGCGAGATGAACACCAATATGTCAAAACTTGTTGTCTATGCATGGCATTGTGTTTAAAACCTAGGGAATATGTTTCTAAGCATTCCTAAGCATGATTTCTAGCATTGGATACAAGCAAAGCATGGTTTTGATTGAAATGCAAGCATGAGAAGATGGAAATGGAAGAAAGAATGAGAGATTTACCTTGTTTGTGATGATTGTGTGTTGTTGTGTTGTTGTTGAAGCACCAAATCACCTCAAGAACACTTGTGAGAACTCTTGGAGACTTTCCCTAGAGCTCTCTCACCTTTGGAAGAAGTTAGAATGAGGTTGGAATGTGAAAATGAGGCTTATAATGCGAATTTTCGCATTCTGTCTGCATTGGTCGACTGGGTCAGTCGACCAATCACTCGACCAATGGTCACAGAGACCTCATTTGCTGTTGAGTTTTTGGAAAATGTGATTTTTGCCTTATGGAATATTGTTTGATGACTATATGGATATATTTGAGCATGATTTAAGTTTTCAAATCATTTGGTCAAGTGGATTTTTGATGATTTTAAGTAAAGAGTGGAAGCAAGTTGTTGATGATGTTCTTGGATATCTTGCTTCTGATTTGGAAACCAAGGTGATACACTAGGTGGGAAAAGTTAAAGAAGAGAAGGGAGTTTCACCTTGGGGAGCTCCGGTCTTGTTTGTCAAGAAGAAAGATGGTAGTATGCGCTTGTGCATCGACTACCGTGAGTTGAATAAGTTGACTATCAAGAATAGATACCCGCTGCCCAGAATTGATGATCTTTTCGATCAGTTGAAGGGTGCAGTTGTGTTCTCAAAGATTGACTTAAGGTCCGGATATCACCGATTGAAAGTGAAGTCTAGTGATATCTTCAAGACAGCTTTCCGAACGCGGTATGGTCACTACGAGTTTAGAGTCATGCCCTTCGGATTGACCAATGCTCCTGCGGTGTTCATGGACCTCATGAACCGAGTATTTCACGATGTGCTCGATAAGTTTGTGATTGTTTTCATTAATGACATCTTGATCTATTCGAAGAGCGAGGAAGAGCATGCGAGTCATCAAAGCTTCACTTTGCAAAGGTTGCGAGAAAAGAAGTTGTTCGCTAAGTTTAGCAAGTGTGATTTCTGGCTTAAGAGAGTGGTATTCCTTGGTCATGTAGTTTCAGCCGAAGGTATTCATGTCGATCCTGAAAAGGTGCAAGCTGTGGCTGATTGGGAAAGACCGAAGTCAGTAACGGAAATAAGAAGTTTTCTTGGATTGGCGGGTTACTACAGAAGGTTTATTGAGAATTTTTCTCGGTTGGCTGCTCCTATGACTAAGTTGACCAGGAAAGAAGAGAAGTTTGTTTGGTCTGACGCTTGTGAGAAGAATTTCCAAGAGTTGAAAGATAGATTGACAAGTGCCCCGGTTTTGACTATACCTGATAGTTCCGGTGGTATGACGGTTTATACCGATGCGTCAAAGATTGGATTGGGTTGCGTCTTGATGCAACATGGCAAGGTCGTAGCCTATGCTTCTCGGCAATTGAAAGATTATGAGCGGAATTACCCCACTCACGATCTAGAACTTGCCGCCGTTGTCTTTACTTTGAAGATTTGGAGACATTACCTTTACGGTGAGAAGATTGCCATTTTCACGGATCATAAGAGTTTGAAATACTTCTTTACCCAAAAGGAGTTGAACATGAGACAAAGGAGATGGTTGGAACTAGTCTCCGATTATGATTGTGATATTCAGTATCACCCTGGGAAAGCAAACGTTGTTGCTGATGCTCTTAGTAGGAAGAACCAAAAGAAGACTTTGGATTTGAATGCTTTGAGTTTACCATTGTGGTCTTCTATTGAGAGTTTTGATTTGGAAATTGTCCTTGAGAATTCTGATTTTATTCTTTCTGCCATGACGGCAAGATCTGGTCTTAGAGATAAGATTGTTGCTCTGCAGAGTTCTGATCAAGAGCTTTTGATCAAAGTTGAGAAGATTTCTTCGAATCCTGAGTCGGACCCCGACTTTGGTATATCCATGGATGGTGCTTTGTTGTTTAGAGGAAGACTGTGCGTGCCTACAAATGAAGAAGTTAAGAAAGAAATATTGAGGGAAGCACACCGATCGGTCTTTACTATACACCCGGAAGCACCAAGATGTACAAGGACTTGAAGGAACATTTTTGGTGGATTGGTCTGAAGGCTGATGTTGATGATTTTGTTGCCAAGTGTGAGACTTGCCAACGTGTGAAAGCCGTTCGACAACCTCCATCTGGATTACTTCAGCCTCTTCCTATTCCTAGTTGGAAGTGGGAGGATATCTCCATGGACTTTGTGACTAGCTTGCCTCGGACAAGTAAAGGCAATGACTCTGTGTGGGTGATTGTTGATAGGTTGACCAAATCAGCCCACTTCATTCCTATGAAGATCACTCATACTCTGGATAAGCTAGCAAGGCTTTATGTGGATAATGTGGTTCGTCTGCATGGTGTGCCATTGAGTATTGTTTCGGATCGTGATCCTAGGTTCACCTCAAGGTTTTGGAATAGTTTGCGAAGGCCTTGGGAACCCAATTGAACTTGAGTACAGCTCATCATCCACGATCGATGGAAAATCTGAGCGGACAACTCAGACATTGGAAGACATGCTCAGATCTTGTGTGGTGGATATGGGTGGTAATTGGGATGAACACCTAGCTTGGGTTGAGTTTGCCTATAACAGCAGTTATCAAGCAACAATAGGCATGGCTCCATTCAAGGCTTTGTATGGCAGTACTTGTAGGACACCTTTGTCTTGGATCGAGACAGTTGAAAGAAAAGTCTTAGGTCCTCGAAATGATTGAAGCTACGAGTGCTATGGTAGATATGATAAGAGAAAGGATTAAGTCTGCCCGATGAAGACAAAAATCTTATGCTTGATAAGAGAAGGACCGATTTGGAATTTCAAGTTGGAGAGAAAGTCTTTCCGAAGGTTTCACCAATGAAGGGTGTGATGAGATTCAATGTTAAGGGAAAGCTTAGCCCTCGTTACATTGGACCTTTCGAGATTTTGGAAAAGGTTGGACCTGTTGCGTATCGATTAGCATTATCTCCGCCTCTTGCTGGTGTTCACAATGTGTTTCATATTTTGATGCTCCGAAAATACATAGAGAATCCGGAACACATTTTGCAGCAAGCACTCAGAAGGACTTAGTGCTGATTTGACCTACGATGAAGAACCGAGCCGAAATCTTGGATAGGAAGGACAAGCAGCTGCGGAATCGCACCATCCCTTTGGTGAAGATTCGGTGGAAGAACCATACCCCTGAAGAAGCTTCTTGGGAGAAGGAAGAAGACATGAAGGAGAAGTTTCCTTACCTCTTTGGAAGTACAGGTACGCTTTCAATTTCGAGGACGAAATTTCTTTAAGGGGGGGAGAATGTAAAACCCAGCCCTAACCTTGACCCGGAAACCTTGTTATTTGTAGGTCCGATGACCCGAAGTAAAGTAAGAAGTCAGCTTTGGGCCATCCCGGTGGAGGACTTGGTGTCGGCTTTGAATCCATGAAAGTTGATGATGAAGTTCTATTTATGGAAACCGAATCTTGATGAAGATCGGATTAGTTGATGGACTTGGAGTGCTCTCTATCTTGGTTTGAAGGCATTTCTACCTATTAGGTAAGTCACTTGACATGTGTGCAAAACCCCTTTAGGATTGGATTTGATCTCGGGTCTTCAATTCCCTATTTTGGATTTCTTGTGCGGCATTGGTCGATTGATTGGTCGATTGGGACCAGATCGACCAATCCACTCGACCAATGAGTCTTGTCTTTGGCAATTAGGTTTTTCTTGCTCTATTTAAGTCCAATCTCGAGTCCACTTCGTATTTGCTGCCTCCAAACTCTTTGGAGCGGACCAAAGACCTCTGCAAGTCATCTGCCTTGCATCCTTGGTGATTTTCTTGACGGATCTTTGTCGAAACTCTTCCTTTTCATCAAAAGGTATGTCTACACTCTCTTCTTCTCCTCTATCTCTTATTTTCTTTCCTTTTTGAGTTGAGACTGTAGAGGAGATGCTGCATTCTCTGTTGCAAACATCTCTGGACTTGTTCTCATGATCATCCTAAGGATTAGAGGCTAGAACAATGATCTTAACCGTGATCATTGCAAGCTTTTGAAGGAATCATGATCAAACCATGATCTAATCTTTGTTAAACTTCCGATTTGAATTCTGATCTCCTTGGATCTTCTATATTGATCATGTTAGTAGTTAATTGCTGTGTTTTCTTTTCATGATCCATGATCTATCAATCTCTAGTTGTTCTCTTCTACCATACTATTTGTTCTTCATGAATCATGGTAGTTACATATATGGTAGGTTTTGTTTCCTTATTTAGATTTATGCTTCTAAGCCTATTTCCTTGAAGATCTAAGTATGCTTTTCATGATACCTTTACCTGAAGCAATGATCCATCCTCCTATTGTTCTTGTCTTTGATTTCTATCTTGAATTCTTCAAGATCCATGGTTGATCTAATTATGGTAACTTTTGTTTCCTAATTTGGATCTTGATGGCTTGATTGGATTAATGTTTTGAGGTCCCCTATATGTTAGAATACTACTGATGTAGTTTACCCCTTGATTAGTACCCTTTTGAACCACCAAATTCGGATTTCATATCTTAAAACTCTGTTTTTTTTAGGCTACTGTCTGCATTGGTCGAATGATTGGTCGATTTGGACCGTCGACCAATCCACTCGACCAATGAGTACAGCAACTCCAGAATTGGTCTGTGTTGGATGTTTTGGTATCTTTTCTATTAGGGATCTTTCCTAATATGTTGTATACACTTGTTTAGGACCTTCTTCTCAAGTTTGCCAAGATCTTACTTGATTTCTTAGGATTCCTTTGCGAGTTATAAAAGGTAAGGATGGTTATTTCCTTAATTACATAGATAGCATGAATCTAGTTTCTATATTTGAATATCATTGATATGTTTCCTAAATTAGATTCTTACAATGATATACTACTGTTGCATAACCTTGATTACAGTAGCATTGCTTAAATTGATTCATGTATGATTTACTTACCAATTATATACAAGTGATTGTAATTATTGATTTCTTTCCATATATGAAGTTACCATATATGTGATGATATGAATTGATGCATGTGTATGCTTAAGTATGGTTTGGAAAGGAGAGGTGTCCTTTTGACACTTCTGTCCTTGGACTACTACGGGAATATTATGGGATGTTTCCGGAGATGCCCTCTGGACACCTTCCTAAACTGTTGGATGACATATCTAGGATTGTCTAGTAGTGTTTGGCTAGGATGTCCCGTTATGTCAGACCCTAATCGGAGGGGTATTGAGACCGAAGGACCCGTGGTAGCAATGGGGATTCATGGGCGCTCAAGACCGGTAACCAACCCGTGAGAGGACAGGAATCACATTGTGGGGGCCATTTATTGGTAGGGTTGCATGTCACGCCCTCCCAGCCGGTACCCTATCTGGCATACCCGAGAGTGTGATCCACAGCCCGAAGATCAGGTATCGAGTGATCAACCTCCCACATAAACAATAACATAATCATGAACAACCATAACAAGAGTGCGGAAGATAAATCATAGATCCAATAATGAAAGAATGAATCATAAACGAAACGGAATAATAGATATAATCAGAGTGTCAAACAGATAAGTAAAGTGAAGCAAAAATCCCACTTTACGTCCAGCGGAAAAGTAGCTCTAAAGAATAAACTAGATAAAAGCTAATCCCAGTAGCAAGTACATTGGGTAACTAAATTATTCTCCACTTTGTAGACGACATCCTTGTAGGTGTAGATCTCATAGATAGCACAAGGACGCTTCCACTCAATGGTCGGACTAAGCATCGTACGGAGCATAACCACCGTGGGATCTTGAGTAATTGTGGTAACCGCAATCACCTTCCTGGAGATATGTCTCTTCGCCTTGCGCTTCCTCATAGGGACCGTCATAGTATTCCGTACCTGCGGGATAGTCTAACAACATTGTACAATAAAGGAATGAGTTTCAAAGAAACTCGGTAAAGCGATTAAAATCCATAATAACATAAATGGCGGGATTCCGGAACAATCATAAATGCAATATGATATGAGACAAACAATGAATGAATGAATCTAACTCTAAGTATGCTGGTCTCTATTGGCGAGACATGCTTTAAGTCATAGCACCGTACTTCTTTAGGAAAGTCCACTCACATCCTCAACCATTTAAGATATCTTGGATTCTCTCACGGATCATTTCACCGGTCTTGAGCAGCCGATTGGTAATGGGTCCTTCATCCCTCGGGACAAACCTTGGCAAGGGGTTAAGTCAACACACTCTCTCACAACCATTTGGTATAAGTGCTTGGCGCATGTCGGGGGTAATACCTAGCCAAATGCAAGTCTTCTACTTGGTTACATCAAGTCGGATCCAGATACTTCCATTCCTCGTCCCCGACGATCCTTTCCGGTATCCTTCACACTAGAGTCGGCGTATCCTATGGCACCGACCAACTCGGACTACGGACTCATCAACCCTATTGGTTATCCACATATGGTAAACGGGAAGCTCTCACGTCCTCTCACGGGTTGGTTACCGGTCTTAAGCGCCCGTGAGCCCAAGTCTAACCATATGCAACCCTACCAACAAATGGCCCCCACAATGTGATTCCTGTCCTCTCACGGGTTGGTTACCGGTCTTGAGCGCCCATGAATCCCCATTGCTACCACGGGTCGTTCGGTCTCAATACCCCCTCCGATTAGGGTCGACATAACAGGACATCCTAGCCAAACACTACTAGACAATCCTATATATGTCATCCAACAGTTTAGGAAGGTGTCCGAGAGGGCATCTCCGGAAACATCCCATAATATTCCCGTAGTAGTCCAAGGACAGAAGTGTCAAAAGGACACCTCTCCTTTCCAAACCATACGTAAGCATACACATGCATCAATTCATATCATCACATATATGGTAACTCCATATATGGAAAGAAATCGATATAACAATCACTTGTATAACATTGGTAAGTAAATCATACATGAATCAATTCAATATGAATAAGTAATGCTACTGTAATCAAAGTTATGCAACAGTAGAATATCATTGTAAGAATCTAATTTAGGAAACATATTAATGATATTCAAATATAGAAACTAGATTCATGCTATCTATGTAATTAAGGAAATAACCATCCTTACCTTTTATAACTCGCAAAGAATCCAAAGAAATCAAGTAAGATCTTGGCAAACTTGAGAAGAAGGTCCTAAACAAGTATATACAACATATTAGGAAAGATCCCTAACAGAATATATACCAAAACATCCGAAAGCAGACCAATTCTGGGTTGCTTTGTACTCATTGGTCGAGTGGATTGGTCGAGTGGTCCGATCGACCAATCGATCGACCAATGCGAGACGATAGCTTAGAAAATCGAGTTTTGAGATATGAAATCCGAATTTGGTGGTTCAAAAGGGTACTAATCAAGGGGTAGACTACATCAGTAGTATTCTAACATATAGGGGACCTCAAAACACTAATCAAATCAAGGTATCAAGATCCAAATTAGGAAACAAAAAGTTACCTTAAATAAATCAAACATGGATCTTGATGAATTTTGAAATAGAAAACAAAGATAAGAACTATAGGAGGATGGATCATTGCTTTTGGTAATGAAAACATGAAAACATGCATAGGTCTTCATGGAATAAGGCTTAGAAGCATAAATCTAAATAAGGAAATAAAACCTACCATATATGTACTATCATGCATCATGAAGAACACATAGTAAGGTAGAAGAGAACAACTAGAATTCTATGGATTATGGATCATAGAAAGAAAACACAACCATTAACCACTAACATGATCAATGAAAGAAGATCCAAAGAGATCGAGAATTCAGATTAGGAAATTAACGAGAGATTAAATCATGGTTTGATCATGAATCCTTCAAAAGCTTGCAATGATCATGGTTAAGATCATTGTTCTAGCCTTAAATCCTTAGGATGATCATGAGAACATGTTCAGAGATGTTTGCAACGAGAGGATGCAACATCTCTTCTCTTGTCTCAACTCAAAAAGGAAAGAAAAACAAAGATGTAGGAGAAGAAGAGAGAGTAGACATACCTTTTGATGCAAAAAGAAGAGTTCCGACGAAGATCCGCCAAGAAAACTCCAAGGATGCAAGAGGGATGACTTGCAAAGGTCTTTGGTTCGTTCCAGAGGGTTTGGAGGCAGCAAATACGAAGTGGACTCGAGGTTAGACTTAAATAGAGCAAGAATCAACCTAATTGCCAAAGACAGCACCCATTGGTCGAGTGGATTGGTCGGCTGCCCCGATCGACCAATCGGTCGACCAATGCGACAACAAGGCCAAAACGAGGGAATTGAAGGCCCGAGATCAAATCCAAACCTAAAGGGGTTTTGTACACAAGTCAAGTGACTTACCTAAGGAAGAATGAATTGAAAAAAAAAAAAAAAAAAAACACCCCACCCCCCAACCATTTATTTTTTTCTTCTTTCTTTCTTTTTTTTTAAAAACCCCCCCCCCCCCCCCCCTTCCTTCCCTCCCCCCCCCCCCCCCCCCCCCCCGCGGGCCCCCCCCCCCCCCTTCTTACTTTACTTCGGGTCATCGGACCTACAAATAACAAGGTTTCCGGGTCAAGGTTAGGGCTGGGTTTCACATTGCATATGGTTAGACTTGGGCTCACGGGCGCTTAAGACCGGTAACCAACCCGTGAGAGGACGTGAGAGCTTCCCGTTTACCATATGTGGATGATCAATAGGGTTGATGAGTCCGTAGTCAGGGACTATGAGGACTCTAGTGTGAAGGATACCGGAAAGGATCGTCAGGGACGAGGAATGGACGTATCTGGATCTGACTTGATGTAACTAAGTAGAAGACTTGCATTTGGCTAGGTTTTTCCCTGACATGTGCTGGTACTTATGCCAAATGGTTGTGAGAGAGTGTGTTGACTTAACCCCCTGCCATGATTAGTCCTGAGGGATGAAGGACCCATTACCAATCGGCTGCTCAAGACCGGTGAAATGATCCGTGAGAGAATCCAAGATATCTTAAATGGTTAAGGATGTGAGCGGACCTTCCTAAAGAAGTACGGTGCTATGACTTAAAGCATGCCTGCCAATAGAGACCAGCATACATAGAGTTAGATTCATTCATTCATTGCTTGTCTCATATCATATTGCATTTATGTTTGTTCTGAAATTCTGCCATTTATGATGTTATGGATTTAACTGCCTTACTGAGTTTCTTTGAAACTCATTCATTTATTGTACAATGTTTGTTAGAATATCCTGCAGGTACTGAGTACTATGACGATCCCTATGAAGAAGCGCAAGGTGAAGAGGCATATTTCCAGGAAGGTGATTGCGGTTACCACAATTACACTGAAGATCCCGCGAGTGGTTATGCTCCGTACGATGCTTAGTCCGACCATTGAGTGGAAGCGTCCTTGTGCCATTTATGAGATTTACACTTATAAGGATGTTGTCTATAAAGTGGAGAACAATTTAGTTACCCATTGTACTTGCTACTGGGATTAGATTTTGTCTAGTTTATTCTCTTGTAGAGCTACTTTTCCGCTGGTTGTAGAGTGGGATTTTTGCCTCACTTTACTTATCTGTTTGACACTCTGATTATATCTAGTATTCTGATTTATTTATGATTCATTCTTTCCTTATTGGATCTACGGTTTATCTTCCGCACTTTTATTATGATTGTTCATGATTATGTTATTGTTTATGTGCGAGGTTGATTACTCAATACCTGATCTTCGGGCTGTGGATCACACTCTCGGGAATGCCAGATAGGGTACCGGCTGGGAGGATGTGACACTCAGCTTATAGTCAACCAATTCCAGGGGGAGTATGGCATTAAAGAACCACGCTTGCAAAAATATCGGGAGATAGTGTAGGCATTTCAGAACCAATTTCGGAGTTTGAAGATATCTCAGATTTCGAGGAATGAAAATTCAGTGGCAGATGAGCTATCCCGACTAGCCAATGCCAAGGAAAAGAATCTAGACCCTTCGGTCTACATTGAAGAGGTAATTTTTCCAAGTTATCATGAGAAAGAAATTTCTTATATTGAAGCAGAACGTTGTTGGATGGATCCAATAATTGAATATCTAAGAGATGACAAGTTACCTGAGGATCCAGTAGAAGCAAGGTTGATCAAGATTCGATCAGCTAGATTTATCATTCAGAATGGGAGACTATACAAAAGATCTTATGCTGGACCCCTTATGAGATGTATAGGCCCCGAAGGAGCAAACTCGGCTTTGGTCGAGGTTCATGAAGGAATTTGTGGCGCTCACATGGGTGGCGAGCCACTGCCCCACAAAATTCTAAGGCTGGGGTTATATTGGCCTAAGATCCAAGAGGCTACTATGGACTACGTTTCTCGATGTAGTAACTTGTCAAATTCATGCTACTGATGTCGAAGCGCCCGGCGGAAACTATGACTTCAATTCTAAATCCCATTCCCTTTGCAATGTGGGGAATTGATATCATGGGCAAATTCACCAAGGCATCGGGCGGACGGGAATATCCGATAGTAGCAATTGATTACTTCACAAAATGGGTAGAAGCCGATGCAGCGGCGACAATTCCTGAGAAAAAAAGTGGAGAAATTTGTGCTTGAATCAATCATATATCGCTTTGGGATTCCAAAGATAATTGTCACGACCATGGTACTCGAGTTCGACTTTCCACAATTCGAGCAATTCTGTGGAACATATATGATCGAGCATCGTATGTCCTCAGTGGCATACCCCCAAAGCAATGGCCAGGTAGAGGTTACTAACCAAACGCTACTAGAAGGAATAAAGAGAAGACTCGAAGCTGACAAAGCTTCTTGGGTCGAAGAACTCTATAATGTACTGTGGGCTTATAGAACTACGGTTCGAACACCTATAGGAGAAACTCCATTCAGGTTGGCATATGGATCCGAAGCATTGGCACCTGTGGAGATAATGGCGGGGACGTTACGGGATCGTGAGTTCGAGGAAAAAGCAAATGAACAAGGACTGCTTGATAGTCTTTATTTGTTGGACGAAGTTCGGGCAAAGGCAATAGCATGAACGCAACATTATCAAAGAAGGATAGCGTCTCATTATAATACTCGAGTGAAGAATCGTCGGTACTTAGCCGGAGATTTGGTGTTGAGAAACACCCTAGCTTACGACCCGCGTCACCAAAGAAAGTTGGACCCTTCACGGGAAGGACCTTATATGGTTGTGAAACCGGTCGGTTCGAGGAGCTTACAAGCTGAAGAACATTGATTCCCAGAAAGAATTGGATCGTTCATGGAATGCTAGGCATCTCAAAAAGTTTTATCCTTGAAGATGATTTCAATTTTGTTCGCGATGTAATCATTTTCAACTCAATCAATGCAATTTTTTGTTTTCAACAAACTATCTTTTGATTGGGGAGCATCATACACCACATTCAAGAACAAGATCCAACTATAAGGCATCGGATGAAAATTCGTGTGGGTCCTTCAACACTTCAACACTTATGGAAAATCTTTCGAACTTTCTTAAGTCGGGGCATCGGATGAAAATCCGAGTGAGTTCCTTTTGCAAGGCGTCGGTTTGATACCCGAGTGAGTTCCTTCGAGACTTATTGAATTTTTGAATTATCCTTAAGTATAAGGCATCAGTTTAAAACTCGAGTGAGTTCCTTCTCAGACTTATTGTATTTCTCCGGAAATCCTTAAGTATAAGGCATCGGTTTAAAACCCGAGTGAGTTCCTTCTCAGACTTATTGTATTTCTCCGGAAATCCTTAAGTGTAAGGCATCGGTTTAAAACCCGAGTGAGTTCCTTCTCAGACTTATTGTATTTCTCCGGAAATCCTTAAGTGTAAGGCATCGGTTTAAAACCCGAGTGAGTTCCTTCTCAGACTTATTGTATTTCTCCGGAAATCCTTAAGTGTAGGCATTGTTTCAGACAACTAAGACCTAATGCAACGGCGATTCAAGTGGCTAGCAAAGTTCAAGATAAAGTAATTTCTTATTTCTTCAGAAGATCCAAAGAGGCCAGTATCAAAACAATTACAAGAGCTGGATACAATCTCCGATCAAAGAAGAAAGTCATTACAGTGACTTGTTAACAAGTTATACAAGATCGACGCGACTTTGCTAGAACAAACATATGAGTCAACCATTGGTGAGGAGTCAAGGAAAATAAGAGAAGAAATGAGGATTACAAAAATATTTCGATATTCAGAAAATCCTCCGCAATTTCATACTCTTTGCCCGGCTTGTCCAGGAGAAGAATGGTCCTCGACCAAACTCGCATTCGGCACAAGCTCGTCATAATTGACTTCTTCCAGCGGAGAATAAACAGGATAATCTTCCGGATATTGCATAATATCTGGATCGGAAGGTGGAGGATCAATCTTATCTTTGGTCCGATCGGGAGGAGGAATACCCGGGTCGGTAAATACTTCGGGATGGCAAACAGCGACCTTTGTAGGGAGTCGTATCAAAATGAGGATCTTTCCTTAATATTGATTCCCATACTTCGTTCTCACCATCCCGATGCGCTTTGCAACTTATAAGCATTCAGCATATCAACAAAAGGCTTCTTGTGTAAATACTTGAAGACGCGAGCTCTGCGAACATCGGTTGGAAGGGATTCGGGCAAAGGAACGACAACTTGCCTTTCGGGTAATGTTTCGGATCCTTTAGCTCCCGACTTTCCAACTGTCCGCTCCGATTGCCGGATCTTCTCCCCGGCATCATCCAAATCTGACCGAAGACGACCAATCATCGAATTCTTTTCTCCTACCACCTCCCAAGCTAGATTCCGAAGGCGAGCAATCTCAACATCTTTAGCTTCGAGAGATTCCCCGAAGCCTAGAAACTTCATTGCTCAACCTCTTGAGTCTAATGCTTGCTTCCACTTGGTTGTGGAAGTTTCCGGCAAGACTCCTGCAAACAACTTTCGAGTTAGCGAGGAGCGAGAAAAGTAATTTTTCAAAATCGAGAGGATAATGAAGAAAGACTTACATCACCGGTGACTTCGTAAAGACTTCATCTGGAAGTTTGGAAAGAAGCTGTGCTCTCGAGAGTCATTCGAGCAGCGGTACACCATTCCAACGCTCTGTCAAACTTGTTTGACACTAATTCGAGCGAAGGATGAGAAGGACGAACTACACCAAGAGAAGGATGAGCTTCATCACTTGTCATCCGACGGCGCTTCCTGGTAGCAAAATCCTCCAACTCAGAAGGAGAGCAGGAGGATGCCATACAAGCACTGGAGTTAGAAATAGGAGCAGCACCTGCTGGGACCACACCTTCATCGAGACGCCAACATAGTTGCCTCGGATGCTCGAAGAGTCTCCTTCGGGGGTGAACCGACGGGCTCACCAACGGAGCTCACCGGCGGGATTGCCGCCAGCACCATCGGCAACGGGTGATCAAGATCTTCCTGGGAAAGACGAGCGGTCACTTCGGGCAAAGGAGGCGCGAGGGACGGCATCAACGAAGCTGCGGGAATCGACTTGAAGATTCACCGCCAGCGATCGCCTTACGCTTGGAGGATTCACTAGCTGAAACCACCCCCACCGGCCCCAATCACCACCGACGGAACGCTATTCTTACGAGATTTTGCTCTGATAAAGTCTGGGTTGATCTTGGGAGCCACTATGCAAAAAAAAAAAAAAAAAACCAGCCGTATCGATCTGAGAAATAAACGCAGCAGCAACAATGGGGAAACCCTAGTTTTCTAAAGCATCCGACAGACCAACAAACTAAACCCCAAGTATAACTACTGTGCGGTTTACTTCGGGGGAAGGGGGAAAAGAGATGAGAAATCAAAAAACTCACTTGTTCAGAAATGGATAGAGCTGTCGTTGGAGTACGAGGAATACG
The DNA here is from genome assembly GCF_041222555.1 of Hakea prostrata. Taxonomy (NCBI): domain Eukaryota; kingdom Viridiplantae; phylum Streptophyta; class Magnoliopsida; order Proteales; family Proteaceae; genus Hakea; species Hakea prostrata. Next base: position 36,943,066 of record NC_142604.1, on the reverse strand, counting down.
GAGGCAGGCTGAAGGACGAAAGGTTGCTTTGGCACTTTAGCAAATCTATCTTGCGAAGTCGGGATAGATGGAGAATACCCACGAAGGCTTTAAATAGCCTCAGGTATAAGACGACGGTTGAAGGCTAAGGACAACCGACGAACCAGATCGAAACGACGCTTTGAAATCCGCAAAAAGCAAGATCAACGGTCGAAGGGATGCCACATGGATACATGTGGAAGCGAGCACCTGATGCAGAGAAACCTCCAATCGTCGCATTGCCATTAAAATAATGAATGTATTTCCGATTCATTGGAAACGATGAATGGTATACAAAAAGCGGAAAACGTTTGAACTTCGCAAAAGGGAAACGTGCGGACTTTGTAATAAATGAAGTAGTGGGGAAGATTAACGCATCTTCCCGAAACGCATCTTCACAATATTTCTACAAGATCATTATTCGACGAGGAATGAAGAGTTAAGTGATAAGTTTTATCATTAATACTTTGATATTCAAGGCAATACTTCGGCAAGAGATGGGGAAATTTTGAGGCCAACATGAATAAAGAAATGTCTATTCATTAAATTGAGGGTACATCTTTACAAAGGAACAACTCCCTAAGCCTTTTCTTCATTGTTGCCCGAGGGACCCTGGTCGGGATGACTTTTCTCAGGATCCTGAGAAGAGCCTTCCTCAAGAGTGGCATCGGCTGAATCCTCTACAGCAACAACTTGAGACTCGGCTTGTGATTTCTCCTCTGGAAGTGCTGGCTCGTCATCTAGATATGCCTCATATTGAGGGTCAGCTGGAAAAGGATCATCTACTCCCTGAGCCCAGTCTGGGAGATCCATACCAACTTTCCCGAAGACCTCTAGGTGGCATACCTCACGAAAAGGAGCGATGTCGAAGTCGGGGATCGTTCCAAGGATCTGCTCCCAAACGTCGTTACGCCCCATGCGGTAAGCTTTGAATGTTGTAGAAACCTAGCAATTCGGAGAAAGGTACGCTGTTCGGGTATTTCCGAATGCACTCCTTCCGAAGGTCTGGCTTTATATGCTCAGGCTTGCTAGGGATTGCCAACTTCAGATGTTCTTCGAGATCCCTACTCTTAATTTCAAGGCTGTCACCAAACAAAGTGGCAGCTGCCTTTTGCTTCTGGCTCCTCGCTCGGCGGCGGAGACACGAATTCTTGAAGCTTCAAGAGTTTCCTTGAGGAGATCACTTCTTCCTCATGCTTTTTCTGCAGCTCCACGGTAGGCTGCGGTCAGTGGTCTATTTCAGAATTGGCCTTGGCCAATTTCTCTTCACTAAGTTTGCGGCAAAGGAGGCTGGTGCGACCAACACGGCTCAATGCTTCCATGTGTTGATAAAAGCTCAACACGGCATTCTGGGAAGACGGAAGATATCAAAAGAAGTCATAAGAAATTATGAAAACATAAATAAGCAAGAAGACCGTTACCTTGTAGATTGACTCACAAGGGAGGTGTCATCCAGGGGCTTCAAACTCCTGGGCGATCGAAGGAGCAAGGCGAGAGAGCTCCACTCTGCGGCTTTCTCGGGATCCCGAGTGACCACTGTCGGTCATCTTCGGGGTCCAGCGGGGAGGAAGACTTCCTCACCATCCGTCGAAGCTTTGGATTTTTTGTTGGAGGGGAGCATCAATTGTGTCATGCCTCCTATTGGTTCGGACGGAGGAGGAAACGGTGGCCCGCTCCACCATTGGTTTCTTCCCTTTACCCGAAGCATCGGCTACGGGCCTGATATTCCCGATACCCACTGTAAGAGGGTCGGGAGAGGGAAGAGAAGCCTCTTGATCTGCAGTCAAGACCACGGGCGATCGTTGCTCGGCTGTCACAACGGCCCTAGCGGCCTTCACCCTGCAGGCTTTCGGGGTTCGTTACGGGAGGCACTGCAAAGAAGAAGGACAAGAATCAGAATTCAAGACATATCACTTCGATCAAATCAAAGGATGATGGTTAGAAGCTCACAATGAGCCAAGCCCCGATCTTGAAGGATGGAGTTATACTCCATTTCATATCCATGTATCTCTTGATACCACGGAATGGATTTGATCTTCCTGATGGCCGCCTCATCTTCTTTGGATAAGGGAAGGCCCCGGTTACTTTCGGACGAAGAAGTAAACCTCCTCCGGGTGGTCGGGAAGTTAAGATCTGATGGAGGCGCTCGACGGAGAAAAGGTATCGTTCGCGCCATCTTTTGTGGTTAGAAGGGCAAGTTCCTTTGATAAGGATGCTGCCCCTCCAATCAAGTTCAGCCTTATTGCGTTTGGAAAGAAAGACCCATCCGGGAGGATGGGAGATAGAAAGAACATGAAAATGTACAAAAAGAGAAAGAGATGGCGTGATGCCAAGCTCAAAACACAAACCCAAGAAGCCGACGATGAGACGCCAGGCTATTGGGGAGGAGCATTCCGGGACAAATGTTCCAGTGATTCAAAGCTGCGGAAAATAAAGGATTAAAAAAGGGAAAGCGAACCCCACTTTCCGGTGCATCTATGTACGGAGAAAATTCACCCGAAAGTGATGAATCAACCCTCTCATCGGGGTGGGGAGCCCTAACCTGATATGAGGAAGGAAGGTCAAAATCTTGGACAGCGGAAAGAAGGGTTTCTCCATTATAAATGGAAGGAGCAGAGCCGGCCCACCATTGGACCCGGAGGTTTGAGGTTGCCTAGAGGAATCAACGATCTTGGAAGATCCGGACTCGACAAGGACGGGGAGAAGTTTCGGTTTTTCTTTCAAAACCTTTTTGAGAAACTTCGGTGAACTCCTGCCGGAAAGGGCGGTTAGGGTTTTGTTATCACTATCCATTGTTCGGGAGCGGGGAGAAGCAAAAGCATCACTTGCTATCACCAACATGGGGTACTAAAGAAGCCCTATCATCCGCCATTACTCATTTCGATAAACTACAAAAAGAAAAGACCGGTAAACTTACTGATTCGGTGAGACGGAAGCTTGAGAGCGGGGAAGGCGCGAAGCAAACGAAAAAGGTTCAAATTCCGGACGGGAAGAATGAAACCTACGAAGACAACGAACCGCTTTTAAAACTCCCTTGCGAGTGTTCGGGAATCCGAACGATCGAGATTGATTCAAAATCGACGATCAAGATTGAAAGAGCGTTTTGAAAGTTTGAACTCACGAATCCGAAATAGGCGTTCGGAAACCGTCGCTTGGATGACGTGAGCCACGACGGATCAAGCGCAACAAAGACATGTGGCCTTACACTCACAACGCTCGAGGAAAAGTGACCACCGCATTAAATGTGATATGACATTTAATGAAGCACGCGAAGATCATCACTTGACGGCGAACCCGATTAAAAACCAAGCCCTCGGGATCGACCCAACGCAGTGCAGGGGGCTCGTGATATGGAGAGTTTATGATCAGACCGGGTTCATACCTGGTCCGACCCTCGACCCCGGTCGAGACGGAGAAAACCGAATCGCTCCCGAGCGAACCGGATCCGAGAAGATGGCTTGCTTGAAGAAGAAAGATTATTCGGCTGCAAGCGTGCCTAATCTTACTTATGGATTAGGGTAATCACCACGATGACAACGAGACTCAAGCGACGGCTGCGGATAATCATCATCAAAGGGATAACTATCGCATAACCTAACGGTTATCTCATGAGTCCTCTACTAGCCCAAACTAGTAGAAGTCTATCGCTCAACGGATCTTATTGATAAAGATCTAACGACTACCCGAAGAAGGCTCGAGTGCATCCAACGAAGGAGATTCGAAGGTACACTCTATATAAACCTCACTACTATACAAGGTGAGGGACGGATCAATCGATCAAGGAGAATACTATCTGAGACTCAGGTTCAGATACATACTGATAGACCTAAACTATCAGCGTCCTGCTATCTAGATCACCTTTCCCGTTTCTTCATTCATTAGCTCTGTGCTTCTAGCAAAGCCGTTTGTGATTAAGTTCATCAACTGACTTAGCCTTCGGAGGTGGACTCCCGACCCTAGCGGTCGGGCCACATCTGATGCTTTCGTTTTGCAGGACATCACGTGGAGATCCAAGGGCTGAGCAGATTTTGGACGCATTAGTGATACAGTTTATGGTTATGGTTTTCTTCTGAATGGTTTCATTGTATTGGATACAATTGATTATTCATTTAATTCTAGTAGTGCTTTTGTTTGCCAAGATACTGTGTGTATTGATTGTAATTTGTGGCATGCAAGACTAAGACATATTGGCTTAGATAGGATGAACAGATTGGCAAGAGAAGGTCTCTTAGGCCAAGGTTCACTATCTGATTTGCCAACCTGTGAGTCATGTCTAGCAGGAAAAGCAACTAGAAAACCATTTAAAAAGGCTTTGAGAGCCTCTCTTCCTTTAGAACTTATCCATTCAGATGTGTGTGGACCCATGAATGTGCATACTAGAAAAGGACAGGCTTATTTCATCACATTCATAGATGACTATACACGGTATGGTCACATTTATCTAATTTCTCATAAGTCAGAAGCTCTGGAATGTTTTAAGAAATTCATGAGCTTAGTTGAGAATCGATTAGATAAAAGGATTAAAACTCTTAGTACAGATAGAGGTAGAGAGTATCTCTCCGATATGTTCAAAGGGTTATGTGATGAAAAGGGGATATCTAGACAACTTACTATTCCAGGGACTCCACAACAAAATGGGGTTCTTTGAGAGGAGGAATAGAACCTTGCTAGACATGGTGAGATCCATGATGGCGCAGGAAAATCTACCCATCTCTTATTGGGGAGATGCTTTGCTGACTGCGGCCTATATCCTCAACAGAGTTCCAACCAAATCAGTTTCTTTCACACCATATGAGTTGTGGACCGGAAGGAAGCCAGATTTGAGTTACTTGCGTGCATGGGGATGTGCAGCATATGTTCACTCTACTTCTCACCAATATGGAAAGCTTGGACCCGGAGGAAGAAAGTGTATCTTTGTGAGATATTCTAAACCCTCAAAGGGCCATGTCTTCATTGGACTAGATGAGAATGAGAGGAGAACGGAACTTGAGTCTAGGGATGCAACATTCTTGGAGAATGATTTGCCATCTCTTTCAGGAGTTAACAAAGAATCATCGGAATTCTTTGAGATACAAGATAGTGGTCTTGTCACTCCAGGATTCAGATTCTGGATAATGAACCTGGGGTTCATTCAGAAGATCCTAGTGGGAGTGGGAGTGCAGATGTGATAGCTACCTTAGACGGTGAGCAATCTGACATGCACTTGCGCCGTAGTGGGCGCGGGCTAGTTCCTCGTCGACGTTTCGACATAGAGGATGAAGCCTACATGGTAACTCTGAAGAGATCGACTGTGAGATGACTTCGGTCGATGAGCATGAACCAAAGAGCGTGCGGAAGCTCTTGCGGGGTCAAGCTCAAATGAATGGTTGAAAGCAATAAAGGAAGAGTTGGAGTCGATGAAAGTTAATCATGTCTGGGACTTGGTTGACTTGCCGCCAGGCCGAAAGGCAATTGGGAACAAGTGGGTTCTCAAGATCAAAAGAAAGGCGGATGGATCTATTGAGAGATTCAAGGCTCGTTTAGTGGCTAAGGGCTACACCCAACAAGAGGGCGTTGATTATGAGGAAAGTTTTTCCCCTGTGGTTAGGTTTGCCTCAATTCGCCTCATACTAGCTATTGTTGCTCAGTTGGACTTGGAGCTTTATCAGATGGATGTAAAAACTGCTTTTCTCAATGGAGAACTTGAGGAAGAGATCTTTATGGATCAACCTCAAGGCTTTGAAGCTAATGGACTTGAGCGCAAAGTGTGCAAGCTTAAGAAGTCCATATATGGCTTAAAGCAAGCATCTAGACCGAGGGGATGTGCGCTTCCACCAAGCTATGATGGAAAATGGTTTTTCCATGCTTGAGGAAGACCACTATGTTTACACCAAGAGATTTGATAATAATTATGTCATTCTGACACTGTACGTAGAAGACATACTTATGGCTAGCAATAGCAAGGAGCTATTGGAAACCATTAAGAAATGGTTGTCCTCCGTATTTGATATGAAGGACATGGGTGAAGCAAGCTATGTGCTTGGTGTCAAGATTGTCGAAAATAGGCAAAAGAGATTCCGGGGGTTTATCTCAAGAGACCTATATTGACAATGTCTTGACGAGATACAGATGAGCACAACTGCAAACCATATGATACTCCAGTGGAGAATGGTTTGCATTTGAGCCTTGATATGGGTCCTAAGACTCCGAGGGAGAAAACCAAGATGGAAAGAGTTCCATTTTCCGGTGCGGTGGGTAGCCTTATGTCGCTATGATGTGTACTAGGCCGGATATTTGTTATGCCATGTGGGTTTGGTTAGTCGATACCAATCAAACCCGGCATAGAGCACCTTTGAAAGCGATCAAGAGGATATTGAGATATTTCAGAGGAACGAGTAACTACATGTTGTGTTACCAAGGATTGGATTTGCGCTTAGTTGGATATATTGATGCCAACTGGGCTGGAGACATCGATGAGCGCAAATCAACCTCTGGATATGCTTTCTTGCTGAATGGCGGGGCCATTTTGTGGTGTAGCAAGAACCGGGGCTTGTATATCCCTCTCGACCATGGAAGCAAAGTATGTGGCATGCTCAGCAGCGGTTCAAGAGGCTGTTTGGTTGAGGAGATTCCTTCGACATACTGGGATTGTGATGACATCCAAAGACACTGCCCTAGTCTACTATGATAGTACGGCAGCTCTTAGCTATGTCAAGGACCCCAAGTATCATGGGAAGACCAAACATATACAGTTGAGATGTCACTTTATTAGAGACATTACATCAAGGAAGAAAGTTGTACTTAAGCACATATCTACTAGTCAAATGGTAGTTGACCCTCTTACCAAACCTATAGCCAAGGATGTTTTTATTTCTCATGTAAAATCCTTGGGCTTGCGTAGATTGTGACTTATTTTTGTACTGAGACTTTCTTATTAATGAGTAATATGAGTTCATTCCAGCATTTATTCTTATTCACTTTCTGTGTGATTGTGTTTCTTCTAGCTTAAAACAAGATATGTCAATAGGCAAGAGAATGGCTCACTCACACGAGCATTCGCCTCTGGCACCTTGGAGGCGAGCAGAGATGAGACGGATTGTGAATGACTTTGTGTAGGTCAATTCATAATCATGATGTCGCCTTGATTTGGAATCAAGATGAGTTTCTCTATTGTGAAGAGAATCGACATTAATGTTCCCACTATTCATGTTTCCTATAAGAGCCAGGTGCGAGTACTTTATGTGGCGCTAGGGTGGCGACAATAAAGAAACTCGGGTTAGGCGCAAGAGGTTGCGACTAGACTAAGACCTGTATGGTGTTGAGATGGACATACATTGTGAAATCCCGCCTAATCCTAACCTAGCTACTGTGCCAAATCCATACCTACCATATGCATTATTCGATTTATTCTCTGTTCGCCGTCGTATGAGTTGCCTAGTTTTGTTTGGTAGAAGTTCACCCCGAAGCTGATCTTTTCTCCTCTCAATTTCTTCTTGTGCCTTTTATTTACCTTTGATAGGAGGGTGATCTTAAGTAATTCCCATGACTGATCCTCCTATCCCTGCTGTTCTAGAGTGGACCTCCATACACCCAATAACCTTGTGTTTTCCCCACATGATGATTTCGAAGGGAAATCAAGTGTGATCTTCATGATTTGTTATTCCTTATAATTATTTCAAGACTTCAAGCTTTTCATCCCATGTTCCTCAATCAAAGGTTAGTAATCTCTCTTGTATTGTATTGATCTACTTTTACTATGTTTTACCCTTTGTGATTGAGATTTAGAAGAAGATCTTTGCATCCTTGCAACCATCTCTTTACAATCTCTTTTCATTTTTTTGGGTTTTATGATCTTCATATTGATCTTTACCACGATCCTTATGAAATCTTCATAAAGCCATGATCTTACTTTACTCTTACTATGTTTTATTCTTTGTGATTGAGACTATGAAGAAGATGCTGCATCCTTGCAACCATCTCTTCGACAATCTCCTTTCATTCTTAGGGTTTTATGATCTTCATATTGGTCTTTGCCATGATCCTTGTGAAGTCTTCATGAAGCCATTATCATACTTTTGATTTGATTTCAAGGCATGCTAGATTTATCCCTTGTTTTCTTACAAAAGTTTTATTGTTAATTGTTTTCCGAAGATTTTGGGAGAAGAAAAGTCAAGATAAAAGCAATGTCCTCCATCTCCTTAGAATCCTAGTACTCTCCCAATTTCGAGGACGAAATTATTTTAAGGGGGTGAGAATGTGACATCCAGCCCAAACCTAGCCCGGGATACCCTATTTGTTTTGGGATAAAGAAAGACTTGTTTAATGTTAGACCTTGAAGTTGGACTTTGATTTCAATGTTGTTATCCTTGAAAGCCTTAGGAGGCCATATCCGGCCTTATCCTTACCCTGACCCGGCCCGGAATTTGTATTGTCTGTTGATCCAATGATCCGAAGTGGTGGGAAAAGTCCTTGTATACCCTTTTGGTTGATGATTTGGTGTCGGAGCCCAAGCCCATGGACATTGACGATGATGCCCCTCACTTGAGAGCTTTGTCAGTGTTAGTTTTGAATCTGCGCACCGAAGAGGGGTGAATTAGTTGGTAGACCTAATGAACACCTGTGCACAATCCAAAAGTATTTCCCGAAACTAGACTTCTTGATGGACTTGTAGGAGAAAACCCCACCCAATTTGACCCCATATAGCCCTCCAAATCCCTGTCCGAAGTTGTTGAACTATGTCTGGCAAATCCTGCTTGCGCATCAAAGAAGGTGAGCTTAGTTGGTAGACCTAATGAACTCCCATGCTTGATCCAAAGGTATTTCTGGGAACTAGACTTCTTTATTGACTTGTAGGAGAAAACCTCACTCAATTTGACCTTGTATAGCCTTCCGAATCCCTGTTCGAAGTTGCTGAACTATTCCTGAGAATTCTGTTGAAACTGCTGTTGGTCGATACTATTGGTCGATACTATCAACCAAAGGTATCGACCAAAACAAGCCCAGAATCGTGAAAAAGATGCTTTTTGGATATTCCTTCGTCCTTTTAAGTGAAACCTCGAACCTAAATCATTATTTCACTCATTTCAACATCTGAGAACGTGGGAAAGCTCCTCTAAGCCTCCTCCTTGGCTTGGGTGATGATCTTCTACATGAATCATTGTTTCTCTTCTCTAATCTCTTCTCCAAGGTATGTAATCTCTCACTCTCTCTCTAATCTACTTCTACCTCATCTTGTTCTTGCTACTGAGTTCGTGAAGAGGGTGCTGCAACCTTGCAACCACCTCTTCTACAAGCTCTCTTGGGTTGATTAAACCTCTCTTCATTCTTTCCATGCTATGATTCTCATACATGATGTTCTTGCTTTCTTATTTTGATTTTCCTCTTCTTTACAACATGAATTCATCTCTTAATCTGATTTTCTCTTTCAATTAGGTCTGATTATATGTTAGTAATTGTCTATATTCTGTTGTTCATCATTCTATTGCTTAAATTCCTAAGTTCTCTTGCAATTGCAATTGATTTCATTGAAGAACATGATTCTTGCAAGTTTGAACCTAGGACCTCAAATTGGGGGTTTTCAATTCGACCATTGGATCATGTTAATTCTTGCTACGTAGTCTCCTGCTACTATTCTTAAGCATCCCTCCAAGTTTCGTATCGATCCGAGACCCGGAAGACCAATTTTGAGCCAAAACCCAAAGAAATAGCCAATGCCATGATTAACAACTCTTGAACTTGATATGCCAATTTGGGGATTTCTAATTTGACCATTGGATGATGTTAATTCTTTGATAATTAGTGTCTCTATATTGTGTTTGAACTGTTCTCCAAGTTTCGTATCGATCCGAGACCCGAAAGACCAATTTTGAGCCAAAACCCAAAAAGCCAGCTTGCTGTCCGAAATTCTTTTGGTCGATGCCTATTGGTCGATACTATCGACCCAATGTATCGACCAACAAGGTTGCTGTCAGAAACTTTTGCCCAGTTTTGATCCGTTCGATCTCCGATTGTTTTGATTTCTTCTCTAATCCTTCATATATGTTTGTTTAGGGTTTTAAGACTATAGTTGGACCATTCTCTTGTGACTTCGGATCATCTTCTTCACAATTTGAGGTAAGGATGGTTATTGCCATATAACATAGACTGTATGACTTTTACACTGCTGTTGGTAACTTAGTAGACTTAACTTATTAATTGATTTTAGACATCATATGACTACTGTAGTTACCTTATGACGGTAACACCATGCTTAATTACTTGATTTATCATGTTTACTTATTCTTGTCATTTATTTATATACTGTATTATGAGATGTTATGACATGTTTTCAATATGATAATGTATTGTTGATATGTAATGGATGGAAATAAGCATGTGATTGCTTAGGTATGATTTGGGATTGGGGAGTGCCCTACTGGTACTTCTGTCCTTGGACATCGGAGGGAATAGTATGGGATGTTCTCCGAAGATGCCCATCGACGCTTTCCTGGATCATTGGATGACATACATAGGACTTGTCTAGATGTATGGCTAGGATGCCCTGTCATATCAGACCCGAATCGGAAGGGCATTGAGACCGAACGACCCGTGGTAGTAGTGTGGATTTGTGGGCGCTCAAGACCGGTAACCACTCCGTGAGAGGACATAAATTGCATTGCGGATACTCGGAAGGGGCCATTTATTGGTAGGGTTGCAAATGGCTAGACTTGGGCTCACGGGCACTCAAGACCGGTGAAATGATCCGTGAGGGGACGTGAGAGCTTCCCGTTTACCATTTGTGGATGACCAATAGGGTTGATGAGTCCGGTGAGTAATATCCGTGACTCTAGTGTGAAGGATACCGGAAAGGATCCCGAGAGGGGAGGAATGGACGTATCTGGAATTGACATGATATGACTAAGTAGATGACTTGCATTGGGCTAGGCTTTACTTTGACATGCGCCAATACTTAGACCAAATGGTGATGTGAGAGAGTGGTGACCGAAACCCCCAACCATGGATTTGTCCGAGAGGGATGCATGACCCAACTTCCCCCCGGTGATGAGTGACTGAGACTACCTAAAGAAGTATGGTGCTATGACTTAAAGCATGTCTACCATAGAGACCAGCATACTTAGAGTTAGAATCATATTTGCATCTTATGTCTCATATCATCTGCATCAGTTCATGATTGATATCATATGGCTTATGTATTATGGAATAACTTTCCTTGCTGAGTTCTTTTGAACTCACTCCTTTTTGCAACATATTTTGTTAGACTTTTCTACAGGTACTCCTACTGTTGACTGTGACGGTCAACACTTTGAGGGCTAAGTTGGTGACTCATACCACTTTGGCTACGGTGACTACATCGGTGAAGGCTATCAGTTCAAGACTCATATTTGTCAGGAGTAGATCCGGCCTGGCTTAGTTTCTTATGATTATGTTATTGAGGAGACATTGTATAAGTTAGAAGAAACTGTAACTTAGTTGCGTACCTTTTTATTTTCCTTCTTTGGAGATTTGGTTGTAACCTTTACCTTATTTCGATCTACCTTCCGCACAGTTGTCTTTTGATTTGGTACTTGTTGTAACACCCAGCCCAAATCTAGCCCGGAAACCCGATCTGTTTTGGGTCAAGTAGGGTTTGTTTAATGTTGACTTTGAAGTTTGACCGTGATTTCAGTTTTACTATCTTTTAAAATATTAGGAAGATGTCTTTGTGGGCCATCTCAGTAGAAGATATGGTGTTTGACCCAAAACCCATGGATATTGATGATGGTGTTTCCTTATGGAAACCTTACTTGATTTGGTGTTGAACTATTTATTTGTGAAGAAGAACTTGGTTGATGGACCTAAAGCTTAGTTGGACCTAGTTTGAAGACTTCCCTCCATACTAGGTAAGTAGTACGATGTATTGAAAGAAGCCCATCCAAAAATATTGAAGTTAGGCCCATTAAATCCCTATTTTTGAACAAGCTGTCCAGGCAGTGGCATTTTGGTAAATATCTGTTTTGAAGGTTTTCAAAAGCTTTATTTCTTTTAATTTCGTGGTAAACTATTCCCACCATGTTTCTAAACCTCTAGATAGTGTGGGATCGACCTTTGAACTTCCTCTTTGGCAACCAATCAACCACCGGGGTCAATTTGGTCAGTTCGGTGAAACCCTAGTAACTCTTGAACTCTTTGTGCTATTTAAAAGGGGGAACTCCAAGTGTTTCACTCTCAATCTGTTTCTAAGCCTTGGGAGAACGTGGGAAGATCCCTAGATCCTCTCCTTCGAAGCCAAGAAAGATCCTCAAGCATCTCTTCAGATTTCTTCATCGGTTTCTCTTCTAAAATGTTGGTATTCAATTCGCTTCTTCTTTAATTCATTCTTTCTTCTCTACTTCTGATATTCTGATTTTGAGAAGGGTATTACACTAGAGTGAATCCCCCAATTCACTCTATGATCTTGAAGCCATATGGCGATGATCCTTGAATTTGATTCCACCAAAGTTCTTAATGATACTTTCCCTAATTTCCTACCTATCTTTATTATTGTGGGGAAGGTCTCATATTATTACCATGACCTTCCCTTGTGTCCTCATGATTGAGGAGTTGATCCTTGTTTTTCTTTGGAACAATTGGCAACTCTTTTATTTTCTATTAATTCATTGGACCCTCCCCAAAACCTTTCTTGATTGTAAATTCCTTGCCCTAAGGATGAATCTTTATTCTCCTTAGTCTTTTCGTGGGATACACGGATTCTTGTTAGTAAATCCCTAATTGTATGATTTGAATTTGTTTCCCTTCACTTTAATTGAGAACCTTATTTTCTCTCATTAGTAGACCCTTTCTAATTCCATTCTTTATTTTGAAATACTAATGAGATATTCCTTTATCTATCTTGGGTTGTTTTTGTGAGAATTAATTATGGGTAACTCTCATGAGAGGTAACCAACTCTTATGAGAGGTAACCATATATGAAACCCTATTGTTCTTTTATTTGTTGGAAACTCCCCAACACCTTTTTCAGATTGTGCATTCTTTGTTTCTCTTTCCCATGGGTGAATTTTGATTCGTTGTTTCTCTTTCCCTTGGGTGATATTTGTGTTAACCTAAACTTGATCACTATATTTTATTCATGATCCATGTTTAACCTAATTAGGATTTCTAATTATTCTTTCTTCGCTCTTATTCTTGATTGAGATCAGGAAAAAGATGATGCATCCTTGCAACCATCTATTTCATGATCTCATTCTATTCTTTGAGATCTATGATCATCATCATGATCTTAACCCTAGCTAATAGATTCTTGAAACCTTAACCCTAACCCTTGAATGATCTTTACTGAAACCTCTTGTAACCTTCCATGTGAGGGAAACCTCATGGGTAATGTTTCTGTTAACATAAACTAGATTTCCTATGATTTCTTGTTATTTTCTTGATAACAATCATTCCCTCTCTTTCCGTGATCATAACCTTTTCATGAGCCATATGTTATGATGAAACCCTAACCCCTTTATTACAAACCTATTATGATTGATTTTTCGGACTATGATCTCCCCCATGTCTTCATTTGGGTTTGGTTGTACTTGGTCTTCAACCCCATGAGCAAAGCACCCTTGTATAGCAATATACTTGGGGGCGGTTACTAGTGGCGGTTGATTAAACCAAGCGATCGCCTTAAGCGACCGCCCGGTTCTGCTTGCGGGAAAATGCCCTATTTTGCCCCCTGTTCGTTATAAATAGCATCCCTCGCCCTATTAACGCATTATTATGTTCGGGATTGCTATTTTGGGCGATTAGGCGGCTGTGGAAACGTGCGGGATTCAGGTCTGAAGTGCTGTTAATGATATGAAACCTTTTCTCTTCTATTCTTGGTGATTCTGATTAAGGTAATGAATCTCCATCTTCTATTCTCTTCTTTTTAACCTCTGATTGATATGAACCCATCCCCATTTTGTTAGTGATTACCCAATTGATTTGTTGTATCTCCCTTTTCAATGTTCTTGATGAGATCCTGTCCAGAAACGAATCCCCGTATTTGTTTAATGGATGGATCGCATCAAGGGGAATGATTTGGGTAATAAATCTTTGTTAATTTTAGGGTTTCTTGTTACCCCCTTGTTCTAGACCTATTAAGCTGAAATTCGGACTAAGATCATCCCAAAACGGATTGAAATCGGATGATAAAAAGTCTGATTTTCGGAGTTGGAAACTGTCTGAAACAGGGGCGGTCGCTTGTGGAGGTCGCTTAACTTAAGCAACCGCCACAAGCAACCGGCTGGTTTCCAGTAACTGTGTAGGTTTGATTTTTGAATTGTTTTGACTCTTGACTCTTATACATTCTTGTAGCCCTATGCCTAGGTGTTCTCTGTTTCAAATAAAAGTCTTATAATAGTTTTTGGATTGCAAGTTAGATGACTTCTACTAAATTACAGGTAAGGACATGCATTCTTATTTATATGCAATTACATATACATGATGATTCTGTTGTTCTATTTACTATTCTTTGATCATGTAACTTGCTGTAATTGTATAAAGCATGTGAATCTTATTGTACACTTGCTGTTTGTGGTATTCCTTGATGTACTTCATCTTTTATGATATTGCACAATTGTTCATGATATGATAAAGAGTGATGTAGTGTGATTGTGATGGAAGGGTATTCCATTGGGATATCTTGGCTTGGGATATCAGAAGGCTGTGGAATGGGACACATGCCGTGATGTCTCCACCACTATCATGATTACTTGATGACATACTTAGGGAGTCTAGAATTGCATGGCTAGGTACCCCACATGCTATTACCCTTTCGGCAGGGGAATTGAAGCCGGGTGACCCGTGACAATGGTGACGTGACTATGTTTCATCCAACAGCGGTAACCAGTCCGTGTGGAGACTCAGTGGTCCACTGTTGGTCATGTAATGGTAGGGTTGCATATGTTAGGGTTGGGCTCATGGACGTCCAAGGAGCGGACCGGGTGTCGCGAGGAGTCATGAGAGCATCCGCCCCAATAATATGTGGATGACCATAGGGTTAAGGAGTGGAGTCCAACAGAGGTATCCAGTCCGTGAGGATTCTCTCTCCTAGGTTGCGAAGGATACTGAACCGAGTTGGTTGGTGCCATAGGGGAAGTATCTGGACTTCATATAGTATGTTACCATTATGACCTTGCATTGGATTAGAAACCCCGACATGCGCCAGTACTCATTGCCAATGGTCGTGGTGAGAGAGTGTTGACTTAACCCCCAGCCATGGTTTGAGAGCCAGGTGTGGACTTACCCCTTCGCCCAGGATCCCTACAGAGGTAACCAGTCCTTGCCGGATCAGAGTGATGAGACTTACCCAAAGGAGGGCTGGTGTATATCTTAAAGCATGTCAGCCATTAGAGACTTGCATAGTTAGATCTTAGTAGCATTCATATTTCTGCATATCATCCATATCATTTCATATGTGCATTCGTGGATTGTATTGACATATATATGAGAATTGCTTGTTCCTTACTGAGTTCGTTGGAACTGATTCCTTTCATTGTATGAATTATATAAACTGTACAGATGGTTGCACAACGTCGGAAGTTGGAAATGATTCGTATAAAAGAGCCTTCTCGTTTGAAGCTGATGTGGCACAGACAGTGGTACATGGACTTGCAGAGCATGAAGCCTCCTGAAGATGAAGATTATTTAGTTATTCTTTTTGCTTCCGCTGAACTCGATATTACATTTGATTCTTGATTCTTTCCTTTGATTATTTCTTGGATATTTATTGGAGTATTTGGACTCCTGTAACCTTTTTATTAATTATTGCACTATTCTTGCTCTTGATTACAGGTATTTGTATTTATTATTATTGATAGACTAAAACCATGGATCCTGTGACAGTTCGCACCCACGGGTCGTCAGGCGGGTAACCGGGCCTGGCGGGCGGGGTGTGACACTTGTTATTCCGCACTCTGATGTTCGTTGTGATCCTTCCGTGATCATTTCTTAACTTTTATTATTAGATTACTTGAATACTATAAATTGTTCTTGCTTTTGATTATATTATTGGGATAAGTGGATATGATCGTTCCTAAACTGGATCTGTTGGGCTGTGGATCACTCCCGAGTAACCCAGATAGGGTACCCCCTGGGTGGATTCAGGGCGGGATGTGACATACATTCTATTGTACATAGAATGTTCCACCATAGCACGCATATCATACTATGTGTGCTTAGCGATCAATGGAAATAAGAGGATGGATCCCTGCTCCTCTCATTGTGTGAATCCTGGACCTTATGGTCCATTAGTGTTCTTAGTGACTTTCGACGACATCATGAAACGAAGGGTTGATGTGGCTACTTTGGGGTGTTACCTATGGTCATGATTGATTCGACCTAAAGGGGCACTACCGGGAAAGGAGTCAATCCTAAGTGTAGTCATGGTCTAGGGTGAAAGGAAAGGTTTGATTCAACTGCACCCTAAAAAGTGTTTGCTGGCGCCAACTGTATGTGTTACAGTAGTGAACATTTTAAGGACAAGAAAGTGATCTCTCAGAGGGATCGAGATACCTTTAGTCTGGTGAGTTTGAATAAACCTAGGACACTGTGTTATACTAATGCTTATTTTATTTGTTTCTATGAGTGATGTGCCATTCTGGCCTTCTGGGAAGGTTTCTAGTTTGGGATCACGCGTGCAAGTATATCACCGGTCGCACAACTCATTTTGCCAGTATGACTTGTGGATATTAGTGTCTGGGACACAGGTGGTCTATGTATCTGGGATACATAGTGAAGAGATCAATATATATGTATATCTGGGATATACATGTGTGTCTAGGACACAAGAGGTCTATGTATCTGGCATACATAGCAGAGAGATTGAATGTGTATATCTGGGATATACAAGTGTGTCTCGGACACATTGAAATATTAACACTTGCCCTTGTGCAAGTGGGAGCTGTTGGAATTTATTAATATGATTAATAAATTAAATGTCCAAGGGCAATATTGGAAACTCACTATTAGGGCGGTTACAAAATAGGGTTATATATTTTGGTAACCACTGCATTAGTGAGTAAGTGTGTGATTCATTCGCACAAGATTTATCTCTGAGAAACGGCGGCTCCATCTCTCTCTCCCTCTCTTTTAGAATCGCAGGCTTGGAAATTTTTTCCTTTCCTAGCTTTTGATCTTCATTCCATTAATCCACGGCATTTGGGTTGTGGATATCATTCCCTTTTCTAGTGATTGTGGAATCGCCCCGGTAGAGCTTTGGTGGTTGAACGAGAACGTGGATCTAGACTTCCGCTGCGAATACTTCATAAAAGGGAAAGCGAATCCAGGTAAGGAATCTTTCCCTCGTCAATTAAACAATATTGATATATATGGAGTATTACCAACATTCGTAAATATTATGATGTTGCAATCAATGAGGCGATTCTATTCCTTGGGTTTTGGGGATTAAGGTCCATATAACCCATTGGGTAATCAATTTAAAAGTCTTGCTTCAACACTATCTTTACCATAGGTTAAGTTTTTTTTTTTTTTTTTTTTTTTTTGGGGGCGAGTAAAAGATAGGTTAAATTTGAACAATCAATGAAAGGGTTTTTTGGGTTTGAATGAGATAATTCTATTCCTTGGGTGTTTATTATTATGTTAATTTAATAACTAATTTTTAATTAATATTATTTATTAATAATAATAATTATTATTATACTTATAAATAGAAAATTACAATTTTCGATATCATTTATTAGTGACTCAAAGGTCTAACTGATATAATAGAAAAAAGTATTTAGGAAAACAAAAATATAGTCTTATCCATTGAGTTCATATTTTTATAATAGTAGTATCATAGTACCCTAACTATGGTATCTCATGAAATGCTTCTTCGCCAATAAATAATTCATGAATACATAAACAAGTACCTCTCATTCGCAAAAGAATAAATCTGCTAGTCCACTTGGTTGACTTTATTTCATTTTTTATGGCAGCCACCTCCTAAGGATATAAGGTTGCATGTCAAGACAAACAGAAAGTACAAGTTGACCCAAATTTCGCATCAAAAGTTTTGGAGTATTCATATTTGAAACTACATTCAATATTCAATTGTTAAATAAGTGGGTTATTAGTATCGTACATTCAATATTCAATTGTAAAATAAGTGGGCTATTAGTATCGTACATTCAATATTCAATTGTTAAATGGAGTTAGTTGGAAGCATGATTGTAGAAACTTTGGTTATAGCAGGGGGCAGGTCTGCATAAATAGCTGAGAAGCTCCAGGGGAAGAGGTGTGTATGTCCTTGTCTTAGCAGAGGATATGGGTATCTCTTCTTTTCCTCGTTTTCTCATTCTAGTAATCCTTATGTGTGTCTTCTTCTTCCTGCAGATGCAGTTGGGAATGATTTCTGCAGGTATGAATTGTTATAACTAGTTTGCTTTCTGGACAAACAAATGTAGTCTCAGCTTTCTTTCTTGCGGAAACTTCTTCATACGCTTCAGCAAATGCACTTGTTCGATAGACAATAATTTTTAATTAACTCTGGTTGTTTATTTATCAGAATCAAATGCAAAGGTGCTGCGAAAGATACCCGGGCCGCCACCTTCTCCAATTCCAAACCCAAATCCAACAAGGCACTGACCGAAATCCAGAATGATGATGAATAAAGAGGCTCTTAAAGATCTAATACAAGAAGGAAGGATTAAGAGTGCCAATAAAGTCATTGTTGATTTAGTTATGGTAATTTTTTCTTAGGTTTACTGGACCAGCTAGAGTCTTAACCTATCGTAATGTGAGGGATCACGTGTAGCTTTTGTTCATGGCTACTGGATTTCATCTATATGTATGTTTTTTCTCCTTTCTGCTTCCTCCTCCTCCTCCTTTCTCTAATTTTTTGGGTCAAAGTATGTTTGCTTATTTTAGATTCAATAATAGTTCTACCTCTCTAAGGCTCTTTTTGGTATCAATTATTGATGCGTCCAAAATCTGCTCAGCCCTTAGATCTCCTGAGAATGACCTGCAAAAATGAACGTCAGATGTGGCCCGACCGCTGGGATCGGGAGTCCACCTCCGAAGGCTAAGTCAGTTGATGAACTTAATCACAAACGGCTCTGTTGGGTCACAGAGCTAAGGAATGAATAATGAAAATACGATTCAGATTGTATGTATCTGTGTGTGTGTCATTCTACTTTGTGAGTAGGTGATGTCTTATATAGAATGTACCTTTGAATCTCCTTCGTTGGATGTATTTGAGCCTTCTTCGGATAATTATTGGATCTTAACAGATAGATCCGTTGAGTGATAGATCTCTACTAGTTTGGACTAGTAGATGACTCCTTTGATAATACGATCGTTATATATCCATATAATAGCGATGAGTGATAGCCGCCAAATACTGCTAGCCGTCTTTAGGTTGATTAGCCTATTCCGATCGTATCGGATTGGGGGTGCTAGTGACTGAGTTAGTTTTCTTCCTCAGCAAGCTATCTCCTAGGCCCGGCTTGCTCGAATGCGAGTCGATTCCTTTCGTCTCGACCGGAGTCGAGGGTTGAACCAAGATTGAACCAGGGTCGGTTATATTTTCTCCATATCACGAGCCCCCCAGACCAAGCATTTGGACGATCCCAAGGGCTTGGTTTTGAACTGGGTATCTTGTCGAACAATATTTTTGCATAATCCCCAACCCATTAAATGTCATATCACATTTAAAGCGGCTGTGTCGCTTTTTCCTCGAGCATTGTGAGTATTTTCACTTTTTGTGAGGGTGACGCCACGCGTCCTCTGCAGCCAAAACTATCATTGCTCACGAAATCAAAACGACGGTTTCTGAACGCTTGTTTTTTATTTTTGAGTTCAAACTTTCGAACCGTCTACAAATCTCGATCGTTGATGTTGAATTCATCTCGATCGTACACGTCCTCGAACACTCGTGCGGGTGCTTAAAAGAGGTTCATTGTCTTTGTAGGTTTCATTCTCTTTGTCTGGAATTTTGAAACCTCATCGTCTTCTTCGCGCCCTTACGATCTTCTCGCTCTCGAGCCTTCTGCCTCAGTGATTTAGTAAGTTTACTGACTCCTTTGCAAAGTTTACTTTCGTCTCCAGGTTTCTTTTCTCTTGCTAGAAACCACAATCAGACTTTTTAGTAATGGAGGGTGGTAGGGTTTCTTCTGAAATTTCCCCTGTACTTAGCGTTGGTAAGGGCGATAGTGGTGATGAGGCCTTTGCCTCTATCCCCTCTGAGCAGTCAGATAGCGACAAGAAAACCCTAACTGCTCTCTGGCGCGACTTCGCAGCAGTTAGCCAACAAAGAAAAGCAAAAGAAAATGCTGAGGCTTCTTCTGCCCTTCCTGAGTCTGGACCATCCAGGACTCCGAAGGTGACTGCCGAATCCTCTAAGCAGTCCAAACAACCTACCAGGTCCGCTAATGGACCTGGTTCTGTTGCTTCCTCCTTTACTAAGGAAAACCTTCCTTCAGCCATCAAATGCTTTGACTTTCCTTCCTCGTACCAACTTAGGGCTCCCACCTCTGATGAGAGGGTTGATTCAATTCTTCTGGGCGAATTTTCCCTGTATATAGATACTCTGGAAAGCGGAGTTCGCTTTCCCTTCTTTAATACTTTGTTTTCTATTATTCTGAATCATTGGGACATTTGTCCCGTAATGCTTCTTCCCAATAGTTGGCGTCTCATCGTCGGCTTCTTGGGTTTATGTTTTGAGCTTGGCATCATACCTTCTCTTCCTCTTTTTGTACATTTTCATATTCTTTCTCTTTCCCATCCTCTTAGCTGGGTTGTGCTTTCCAAGAGCAACAAAGTTGAGCTTGACTGGTTGGGCAGCATTCTTGGCAGAGGAACTTGCCCTTCCAATCACAAAGGGTGGCGCAAGCGGTATTTTTTCTGCCAAGCTCCTTAATCAGATCTTAACTTCCCGACCACCTGGAAACTGTATACTTCAAACTCTGAGGGCAACCAGGTCCCTCAACTATCCAAAGAAGACAGAGTTGCTATCGGGAAGATCAAGTCAATTCCATGGTATCAAGAGATACATGGATATGAGATGGAATACAACTCCATTCTTCAATACTGGGGGCTGGCTCAACGTGAGCTTTCTAACTACCACGTTTCGCTTTCTTGAATGTACTACGAACGTTTTCAACTTTTTGACTTTCGTCTTTCTTTGTAGTGCTCCAAGAATGAATCTAGACAACCTTCGGGTGAAAGCTGCCAAGGCCGTTGTGACTGCAGATCAACGGTCTCCTCGAGCATTGACTACATAACAGGTGGCCTTTGTGCCTCCTCCAGACCCTTCTTCCAAGGGTATTAGAAATCTGAAGCCAATGGTTGAGGCTTCGGGGAGAGGGAAGAAACTGATGGTGGAAGAGGTCAAAATTTCCTCTCCCGTCTGAACCAAAAGGAAGCATGCCTCGGTCGATGCTTCTGCCCCGAAGAAATCCAAAAAGAATAATGATTCTGAGGAGTTCTTCGTCCCCCAATGGTCGCTGACGTAGACAAACCGAGTCACGCAGGATCCTAAGAAGGCCGCTGAGTGGAGCTCTCTTGGCCTTATGCCTGCCGACCATCAGGCCTTTGAGACCCTGCAAGACGACGCTCTTGTTCGTCTTTCCACAAGGTATTATTTTTCTTAAGTTTTTACTACTTGCTTCGTAATCTCTCCTGGAGTTTCTGATAATTCTCCTACCTTTCCAGGAATGTTGTGTTGAGCTTCTATCAACACATGGAGGCATTGAGCCGAGTTGGTCGTAGCGGCTCCTTGCTGCAGACTTGTGAAGAGAATCTAGCGAAGGCCAATTCTAAGGTGGACCGGCTGAAGAAAGCAGCCGAAGAGTCACAGGAGAAGAATGATGAGGCCATGAGTTCTTTGAGAAAAGAACTTGACTTGTCGGTCAGTCGTGTTGCTGCTGCTGAGCGCGAGGCCAAGAAGCGGAAAAATGCTACTACCGCGTTCGGTGAGAGCCTTAAGCTTAAGGCCCTGGAGAACGAACGCCTATCGAAGATGGCAGTTCCTAGTGAGCCCGAACATCTTTCACAAGATCTTTGGAGGGACTACATTCGGAAGTATCTGAACAGCATTCCTTTCTCTGACCTGTTGGGTTCCTTCAACCTTCAAGCCTATCGAGAGGGGCAGAATGATGTTTGGAGAAAGATTCTTGAATCTAATCCTTCTTTTGACACAACTCCTGTCACATCCCCCCAGCCGGTACCCTATCTGGATTACCCGGGGAAGTGATCCATAGCCCAAAAGATCAAGTTTAGGAACAATCAAATCCATTTAGCACAATAACATAATCAAAAGCAAGAACAAATCATTGTATTATAATAAGTTAATAATAAAATTCAAGAAAAGGTCTCAAAAGAATCACTAAGAATATCAGAGTGCGAAAACATGATACCAAATCAAAAGACAACTGTAGAGTATAGCGGAAATATACTCCACAACATATGCGGAAGGTAGATCGAAATCTAAGTAAACCTCTAAGCTAATACATGTAAGGTAAAAGATAAGTCTAAAAGAAACAAGAGAAATCTAATCCACATCTTCAGTCGGCTCTTCTTCATCTTCAGTCTTCGTCTTCTTCACCTTGCGCTTCCTTATATGGACCGTCATCGTATTCCAAACCTGCAGAGAAGTCTAACAACGGATATGGTACAAAAGGAGTGAGTTTCGAAAGAAACCTAGTAAGGCAGTTAAATCCATAATAACATAAATGGCAAGATTTCAAAACAAACATAAATGCAATATGGTATGAGACAAACAATGAATGTATGAATCTAACTCTATGTATGCTGGTCTCTATTGGCAGACATGCTTTAAGTCATAGCACCATACTTCTTTGGGAAGGTCTCATCACACAACGCCTTTTGGTAGTGGGTCCGGCATCCCTCGGGACATTCCATGGCTGGGGGTATAGGTCACCGCTCTCTCACATCACCATTTGGTATAAGTACTGGCGCATGTCAGGGTTAAGCCTAGCCAAATGCAAGTCTTCTACTTAGTTATATCAAGTCAGATCTAGATACGTCCATTCCTCGCCCCTGGCGATCCTTTCCGGTATCCTTCACACTAGAGTCCTCATAGTCCCTGACTACGGACTCATCAACCCTATTGGTTATCCACATATGGTAAACGGGAAGCTCTCACGTCCCCTCACGGGTTGGTTACCGGTCTTGAGCGCCCGTGAGCCCAAGTCTAACCATATGCAACCCTACCAATAAATGGCCCCCACAATGTGATTCCTGTCCTCTCACGGGTTGGTTACCGGTCTTGAGCGCCCATGAATCCCCATTGCTACCACGGGTCGTTCGGTCTCAGTACCCTTCCGAATCAGGTCTGATATAACAGGTTATTCCTAGCCAACACTGCTAGACAACCCTAGGTATGAAAATCAATAGTTCAAGAAGGTGTCAATGGGCATCTTCGGAGAACATCCCATACTATTCCCTTCAATGTCCAAGGACAGAAGTGTCAAAAGGACACCTCTCCTTCCCGAACCATACTTAATCAATCACAATCACAAATCAATCATATCATGTACATTTACAGTATATAGAAAATATACCATAATAAGATCCATCTCATATACAGTTAACAATTAAAGACATTCATAAACTAAAGAAAGTAAGTAAATAATACAACTGTAATTGAAGTAAATACAATAGTAATATATTCATAAAAGAATCTAATTATGGTAACAAATCCGAAAGATTCTAATATAGAAACTAAAATCACACAATCTATGCTATTATAGAAGTAACCATCCTTACCTTATATAACTTGAAGAGAATCTCCAAGGATCAAGGAGAATCTTCCCAAACTTGGCAAGAAGGTCCTAAACAAGTATATATATCATATTAGGAAAGAAACCTAGAAGATAAGATATCAAAACATCCAAAACAGACCACATATGAGGTTACTGTCCTCATTGGTCGATTGACTTGGTCTACTGTCTCAGTCGACCAATGAGTCGACCAATAGAGACAGTGGCCTTCAAAATTAGGGTTTTAAGAATATAGAACCAAATTTGGTGGTTCAAAAGGGTACCAAACAAGGGGGAAACTACTATGAAAGTATCCTAGTATATAGAGGACTTCAAAACACTAATCAAATAAAGTCTTCAAGTTACAAATTAGGAAATAAAAGTTACCATAATTAGATCAATCATGGTTCTTGAAGAATTCATAGTAACAATCATGGACAAGAACGATAGGATGATGGATCATTGATTGTGATAAAGAAATCATGAAAAGCATGCATAGATCTTCAAGAAAAATAGATCTAAGACTGAAGAACATGAATCTAAATAAGGAAACAAAACTTACCATAAATGAATCAATTATTGTTTTCGAAGAAAGCATGGTATGATCAAGAAGAAAGAACTAAAGATTGACAGGTTACAACTCTTGTAAAGAAAACACAGCGATTAACTACTAATATGATCAATAAAACAGTTCTAAGAAGATCAGAATTTGAATCAAAAGATGAACAAAGACAAGATCATGATTTAGATCATGATTCCTTCAAAAGCTTGCAATGATCATGGTTAAGATCATCACATTAGCCATTAATCCTTAGGAAGATCATGAGGGATGAGTAGAGAGATGTTTGCAATAAAGAATGCAGCATCTTCTCTACTGTCTCAGCCCAAAAAGGAAAGAAAAACAGAGATGGAGAAGAAGAAGAGAGTGTAGACATACCTTTGATGCAAGAAGAAGAAGATTACTTGAGTTCTTGCGAGGGATCAACCAAGGATGCAAGGAAATTGATTAGAATGGAGTTTTAACTCGTTCCAGAGGCTTAGGAGGCAGAGGAGACGAACTAATCCCGAGATTGGACTTAAATAGAGCAAGAAAGACCTAAATCTGGAAAACAGATCTCATTGGTCGATTGGATTGGTATACTGGCCCAGTCGACCAATCAGTCGACCAATGGAGACAGCAAGGTACATATTGCACTGTTTTGGTCATAACTTCTTCGTTTGAAGTCCGATTGATCCGAAATTCGAAAGGGAACTTCACACAAACATACTAAGACTATCTAGCATGAATTGGGCATCATACATGGCCCAAAAATCAGTACTTTATTACTTGGGAACATGAGTTTTTAAATTGGAAACAGCATGGTTCTCATAGCAAACTCACCATGGATTCAAGGGAAGAATTAGAGAGAACAAGGCTTCTCTCTAATGGAATATCAAGAACATATCAGAGGTAAGAATAACTAAATAGAAAATCAAAAGAATACTAATCCTAGAAGGAGAGGAATCAAAAATAGAAACTTACTAGAATGCTTATATCAATGGTCAACATAGAAGGCTAAAATGGCTAGAAAGAAAGGGGAATTGATTCAAGGAGATGAAACACATTGGAACAGCAGTAAAGGCTAAGATCAAACATGTTAAACATTAATGAGAAAAGAAGCTACAGTAGAATGATCATGCTGTCCAAAACTCAATCAAAATCAGTGAAGAATTGAGGAGATTCACCATGTGGTTTCAAGGAATGGATAGAGTGATTGGGGGTTCACTCTAAGACATAAGGAGATTAGAGAATAGGTAGTTATAGTAGTGTAACACCTTCTCCATAATCAAAATATCAAGATAGAACATAAGAAGAAGAAAAGAGAGAAGAAGGAGATAGAACACTGAAATCAAGGTCCAACTTCAAGGTGTAACATTAAACTAACCTTTCTTCACCCAAAATAGATAGGGTGTCCTGGCTAGGTTTGGGCTGGATTTCACAACTCCCTTTCGGGAGGTGTGTCACAAGGAAATCTTCGAGAAGCTTAAGCTGCCTTTCCTCGATTGGGTTTTGGAAGAGGAGGACCCCATTCCAGCAGACCCAAACATCGAGAAGTATCTTGCTGATTCGCCGCCTCTTCCCGAAGAACCTCAAAAGCCTACTGCGGACAAAGATTCTTCGGCCGACAATGAGTAAGAACAATAGGAAACCATCTCTTTTTTTTTTGGTAACGGTTGGCCCCCCACGGTCTTCTATAATGAAATAGAAATCTGTCTTCTTTTTCTTGAACTCTTCCAATGATTTCCATAATACTTTCTCATATCGTACTCAGAGAATTGTCTATTCCCTCATGCAAGAGATATTTAAGAATGAGATAAGTTATCACGTAGATTAACTTGTACCTTAATTAAAGACAACGCTCGGGACATCAGAGAGATGCATTCGGGAGAGATGCGTTCGGTCAAATTGATTCTTCCGAACCTTTTGTGACACTTGAACTTTATCTCTCAACTGCTCCTCCTTTATGACGAAGCCCAAACGTTTCCTTGTATTCGTGTACAAGTTGCTCTTCCCAAGGAATTGGAAATACTCTATTATTTAATACTGGTGCGACGGTTGGTATTTGGCAGTATCCTCGTATCAGGTGCACACTGTTCCATGTGGAAATCTAGGTCAGCCTTCAAGTTTCGAATTTGAAGCGTCGTTATCCCCTGACCATTGATCCTGCATTTTTCAGAATTTGAAGCGTCTCTTCCATCCTGTCCCTTAAACTTGGGCTTTCAACCGTCGCATCACTCCTTGAGGCTATTTAAGTTCCTCAAGGGTGCTTCATCCTTATCTCGCTATCTGCAAGTTATTCTTGTCTGCCAGATTTGCAAAGTAATATTTTGTCTTCCTTTGTTGTCTCTGTACTCTTATCTTCCAACAATATCTTCGATCAGAACCTGAACAAGTAAGTCTTCTGCTTTGTCATTTAGTTTTATAACAAACTTCTCCTTCTCCCTGAGTAATCTCCACAGTATTCATACTTGGGATTTACTCATTATGGAAGTTCCCTGATGGGTGTTCGTTACTTCATCTATTCGACAGAAATCTAGGGTTTTCCCTTTTGTGCTATAATTTGTTGGATTCTCGTACTGATGCTGTTTGCTTTTCATTTGTAGTGCCTCCAAGAATTAACATCAGCTTCTGCTGATGCTTCTCCCACGCTTCCTCTGCCTAGAGAGACCATTCGGTCTTCTAAGGAGGACGTGGCTCCCTCCATCGTTGCTCGCACTGTTGACCCACCCCCCCCCCCCCCCGGGCCTCCTCCTGGGTTGTGTCCCTCCCGCCCCCCGGGGCGGCCCGGCCCCCCCCCCCGCCCCCCCCCCCCCCCCCCCCTTCCGTTTTTGGGCCCCCCCCCCCCCCCCCCCCCCCCCCGCCCTCCCCCGGGGGCGGGGGGGTGGCGCCCGCCCGGGGGGGCGCCGCTGGGGGGGGCCGGGCCCCCCCCTCCTTTGTCCTGGCCGGGGGGGGGCTGGGTGTGGGGGGGGGGAGAGAGGGACAGGGCGAGGGACACCACCCCCCCCCCGCCCCCCCCCCACCCCCCCCCCCCGGGGGGGGCCCCCCCCCCCCCCCCACCCATGGTTCGGGGACCACATAATCCACATCAACGATAATACAATCATGAACAGATAATAATCATAAACTAACAATGAATGATCATGGAATTCAAAAATAAGGTGTCGAGACATAATCGTAGTGCGGAAATAAATATCAAATCGGATAACTTAAGAAGGCAGTGGGGCGGAATCCACTCCTTCACCAAACGGAAGTGAGGTCAAAATTTAGTTAAGTACAAGTCTCAAGTTATGAAGATAAATTAAAGTTATTACAATTCTTCTAAGTTTAATCACAACAAAAAGAAGTAGTAAGTACTCATAAGTCTCCTCCACAATGGATATGTCCTCAAAAGTGAGGACCATGGAGATCCAACATGACTGCTCCCATACAACTCCGGGGCTAACCCCGGTACGCCGGTGATCTTCTTCGGTATGGTCACCGAAGTCTTCAGTGAGCCAGCCTCCGGGATAGTAGTATGAGGTATCCGGGTCCATCTCGTGGGAGGGTACCATCGGAGTAATCACCTGTAGAATAGCCTAACAAAATATTGCAACAGAAAAGGAATGAGTTCAAAAGAACTCAGCAAGGAAGTTATCTCTCCACACATAAACCACAAGATAATCATAAAATGATGCAGATGATATGAGGCATATAATGCAATATGACTTTACTCTAAGTATGCTGGTCATCTATGGTAGACATGCTTTAAGTCATAGCACCATACTTCTTTAGGTAGTCTCACCACTCATCACCGGGGTGAATTGGGTCCCGCATCCCTCTCGGACAAATCCATGGTTGGGGGTTTCGGTCACCGCTCTCTCACATCACCGTTTGGTCTAAGTATTGGCGCATGTCAGGGTATAGCCTAGCCCAATGCAAGTCATCTACTTAATCATATCATGCCAGTTCCAGATACTTCCATTCCTCCCCTCTCGGGATCCTTTCCGGTATCCTTCACACTAGAGTCACGGATATTACTCACCGGACTCATCAACCCTATTGGTCATCCACAAATGGTAAACGGGAAGCTCTCACGTCCCTCTCACGGATCATTTCACCGGTCTTGAGTGCCCGTGAGCCCAAGTCTAGCCATTTGTAACCCTACCAATAAATGGCCCCTTTCGGGTAACCGTAATGCAATTTATGTCCTCTCACGGAGTGGATACCGGTCTTGAGCGCCCACAAATCCACACTACTACCACGGGTTGTTCGGTCTCAATGCCCTAGCCATACATCTAGACAAATCCTATGCATGTCATTCAATAACCCGGGAAAGCGTCAATGGACACCTTCGGAGAACATCCCATACTATTCCCTCCGATGTCCAAGGACAGATGCACCAGTGGGGTACCCCTCAATCCCAAGTTATACTTAAGCAATCACATGCCCAAGTTCATCATATCAGTTCACAAGATACAACGTCATAATAAACATTCGATTCATGACATTGACATAAGTCATCATATATTGAAATTGATAAACATGATACAACATTGAAGTAATATAATGTAAACACAAAGCTACTGTTAAAATACATATGTAGCAAGTCTAACATGATAAGGATATGAATTAGAAACTATATTTACTAGGATAGGAATACCAAGTCAAGATTTCCATATCCTAGGTAATTACATCGATAATTATCCTTACCTTGAATCGGAGAAGAGAATGGTCCAAGATCACAAGCAGTGGCCCAAATAGTCTTAAAGTCCTAAACAAGCATATATGAAAGGTTAGAGAAGAAATCAGAACAATCGGAGATCAAACGAATCGGAATCGGGCAAAAGTTGTCGACAAAGAACTCTATTGGTCGATACATTTGGTCGATAGTATCGACCAATAGTATCGACCAATTCAATTCCGGGACAGCAAGTCGGCTTTTCGGATTCTTGCCCGGATTTGGTCTTCCTGGTCTCGGATTGACATGAAACTTGGAGGATAGTCTAGGCACAACATGGGGACACTAATTATCAAGAAACTTTCATAATCCAATGGTCCATTTGGAAATCCCCAAATTGACATATTAAGGTTAAGAGTTGTAGATCATAGCATTGGCTATAACTCAATGCAAATTAGGGGAAAACATGGGGGATTAGGTAGGGAATCGTTTAGAAGTAACATGGAGCACATATGCAAGGTATAGATTAAGTAAATCACGAGCTTCATCTCAGTTTTGGTAAATAAAGCAAGTTGGTAAGCAATAAATCATGGAAATGTGTAGTCAATGATCATGAGGTGAATCAATCATAGTCATATCGGTGAAAACATCATTGTATGGGGTTTAGAAGGTTCATGGCAAGGTGTATGCAAGGTTGCAGCACCTTGACCATGGTCCCAACAGTAAAATAGAGAAAAGATGAGTGAGAAAGTGATTAGGAGAGAGAGTCATACCTTTAAAGTGGAACAAGAAGGTAGGAATAAGTGGTTGGCAATGATTGATGAAGAAGATGCTTCACCACTACCAAGGAGGAGTTCTTGGGAGGCTCTCTCACGTTCCCGCATGTTAAAGACGCGAGGATAGGGCTCCAGTCTCGAGGAATAAATAAATAGAAAAGAATATTCTAAGAATCTTTAAATCTGGGCTCAGCAGAGACTTGTTGGTCGATACATTTGGTCGATGGTATCGACCAATAGTATCGACCAAAACAAACTCGCAGAATTTTACAGAATAGTACAGCAACTTTAGGTGCGGACTTGGAGGGCTATACAAGGTCAAATTGCATGGGGTTTTCTCCTACAGTTCACTCAAGAGGTCTAGTTTCAGGGAGTACCTTCGGATTATGCACCGGAGTCCGTTTGCTATTTCAACTGTCTTGCTCTTCATCAGTGCGCAGATTCTAACTTAACACTGGTAATGTGCTCAAGGAAGGAGCAAAGATCATCAATGTCCATAAACTGGAATCCCGACATTACATCATCAACCAGTAGGGCCCATAAGTCCCTCCTACCACCACTTCGGGTCTTTGGACCTACAAACATAACAATGACCGGGTCGGGTCAGGGTTAGGTAAAAGCTGGATTTTACATTCTTCCCCCCTTAAAAGAATTTCGTCCTCGAAATTGAAAGCGTACCTGTGCTACCAAAAAGATGAGGAAATTTCTCCTTCATTTCTTCTTCCTTTTCCCATGAAGCCTCTTCCGGGGTATGGTTCTTCCACCGAATCTTCACCAAAGGAATGGTGCGATTCCGCAGCTGCTTGTCCTTTTTATCTAGGATTTCAGCTGGTCCTTCATCGTAAGAAAGATCAGCACTAAGTCCTTCGGGTGCTTGCTGTAGTATGTGTTCCGGGTTCTCTATGTACTTCCGAAGCATCGAAACATGGAACACATTGTGAACTCCAGCAAGAGATGGAGGCAAGGCCAAGCGATAAGCAACAGGTCCAACCCTTTCCAAGATTTCAAAAGGTCCGATGAAGCGGGGGCTAAGCTTCCCTCTCACATTGAATCTCATCACACCTTTCATAGGTGATACATTAAGGAAAACTTTCTCTCCAATAGGAAACTCCAGATCGGTCCTTCTCTTGTCGGCATAGGATTTCTGTCTTGACTGAGCAGACTTAATCCTCTCTCTAATCATGTCGACCATAGCACTTGTAGCTTCAATCATTTCCGGGCCTAAGACTTTTCTTTCACCTGTCTCACTCCAATACAGAGGCGTTCTACAAGTGTTACCGTACAAAGCTTTAAAAGGAGCCATGCCTATTGTTGATTGATAACTGTTGTTATAGGCAAACTCTACTAAAGCTAAGTGATCATCCCAATTTCCACCCATGTCTACCACACAAGATCTAAGCATATCTTCTAAAATTTGAATCGTCCGCTCGAATTGTCCATCGACCGGGGATGATGAGCTGTACTCAGTGTTTAATTGGGTTCCCGTGGCTTTCTGCAATCCATTCCAAAACCTTGAGGTGAACCTAGGATCATGGTCAGACACAATACTCATCGGCACACCGTGTAGACGAACCACGTTGTCCACATAGAGTCTAGCTAGCTTGTCCAAAGTGTAGGTGATCTTCATAGGTATGAAATGGGCTGATTTAGTCAACCTATCTACAACCACCCATACAGTGTCATTTCCTTTACTTGTCCGCGGCAAGCTAGTCACGAAGTCCATGGATATATCTTCCCACTTCCAACTAGGAACGGGAAGGGGCTGAAGTAGTCCGGACGGAGGCTGGCGAACGGCTTTAACACGCTGACAAGTCTCGCACTTGGCAACAAAGTCTTCCACATCCGCCTTCAAGCTATTCCACCAAAAATGTTCCCTTAAGTCTTTATACATTTTGGTACCCCCAGGGTGTATTGTAAAGATCGACTGGTGTGCTTCTTTCAATATTTCCTTCTTGATTTCATCAACAGCAGGCACACAAAGTCTACCTCTAAACAATAAGGCACCATCTAAAGATGTACTAAAAGCAGGGTCCATCTCTGAATTCGTGGCAACCTTCCCAACCTTCTCTCTCAGTTCAGGGTCAGAACTTTGCAAAGCGACGATCCGGTCCCTAAGGGTGGATCTTGCCGTCATGGCAAAAAGAATACAATCCGAACCCTCAGGCACCACTTCTAAGCCAAACCTTTCCATTGACAGCAATAAAGGTCGACTCAAAGCACACAAATTCAAATCCTTCTTCTGACTCTTCCTACTAAGAGCATCTGCAACTACATTTGCTTTACCTGGGTGATATTGGATGTCACAATCATAGTCAGAAACCAACTCCAGCCATCTTCTTTGTCTCATATTCAGCTCTTTCTGGGTGAAGAAGTATTTCAAACTCTTATGATCTCGTGAAGATAGCGATTTTCTCACCATATAGGTAATGTCTCCAAATCTTTAAAGCAAAAACAATGGCGGCAAGCTCTAAGTCGTGAGTGGGATAATTCCGCTCATAGTCTTTCAATTGCCGAGAAGCATAAACCACAACTTTTCCGTGTTGCATCAACACACAACCCAATCCGATCATGGAAGCATCGGTGTAGACTCGTCAACCCACCGGAACTATCGGTATAGTCAAAACCGGGGCACTTGTCAATCTAACCTTCAGCTCTTCAAAATTCCTCTCGCAAGACTCGGTCCAAACGAACTTCTCTTCCTTTCTAGTTAGCTTAGTCATAGGGGCAGCCAACCTAGAAAAATTCTCGATAAATCTCCGATAGTATCCCCGCCAATCCAAGGAAACTTCTTATCTCGTCCACGGTCTTCGGTCTTTCCCAATCGGTAACGGTTTGCACTTTTTCCGGGTCGACACGAATACCTTCGGCTGAAACAACATGGCCAAGAAACACTACCCTTGAGAGCCAAAAGTCACACTTGCTAAACTTAGCATAAAGTTTCTTTTCTCTCAACCTTTGCAAAGTGAAGTTCAGATGTTCCGCATGCTCTTCTTCATTCTTCGAGTAAATCAAGATGTCATCAATGAATACGATCACAAACTTATCGAGCACATCCTGAAATACTCGGTTCATGAGGTCCATGAACACGGCAGGGGCATTTGTTAAGCCAAAAGGCATAACTTTGAATTCGTAGTGCCCATACCTTGTTCGGAACGCCGTCTTGAAGATATCACTTGACTTCACTTTCAACTGGTGATACCCTGATCTTAAGTCAATCTTCGAGAAAACAGACGCACCCTTCAACCGGTCAAACAGTCGTCAATCCGAGGCAACGGGTATCTGTTCTTGATCGTTAACTTGTTCAACTCTCTGTAGTCAATGCATAGGCGCATACTACCATCTTTCTTTTTAACGAACAAGACCGGAGCTCCCTAGGGTGACACACTTGGCTGCACAAAACCTCTCTCCAGGAGTTCATTCAACTGAGCTTGCAACTCCTCTAGCTCGGTAGGCGCCATCCTGTAAGGAGCTTTAGACACCGGAGACGCTCCAGGAGTTAAGTCTATGGAAAACTCAACCTCTCTATCGGGGGCAGTCCCGATAATTCGTCTGGAAACACATCCGCGAAGTTACAAACTACACCGATATCTTCAGTGTCTCTTCTTTTCCTTAACCTTGCTTCCAGATGAAACATCCTCCACTAGGGAGTGGACTTGCATTAAGGCGGTCAAGGTCTTCTTGCTCACTCTTCCCTTCCTTCCTTGGAACTCCAAAACTGAATTCCCCTCCAATCGGAATTGGATCTTCTTTGAAGAGCACAAGATCACAAATGTCGTAGGATGTCAACCAATCAATTCCCAAGATCACGTCGAAATCTCTCATATCGAACAACACTAACCTTGCCTTCAAGTTCAAACCACAAACACAAACAGACATTCCTCTAACACTTTATCTAGTTTAACAGCAGACCCAACAGGGGTACAAATTGATAAATAACTAGACAAACATTTGGGTGTTAGGTTAGTCTTCACAGCAAAAGTAGATGAAATGAATGAATGAGATGCACCCGTATCAAATAATACAAATGCTGGTAAAGAAGCGACTAACAATGTACCTGTAACAACATCATGACAAGCTTCTTGGTCGCACAGATATATCGAAGACTCTGCCGGCAGGAGGGGCAGGGACACTCTTCTGAATAGGAGCACCGGGCTGAACAGACTTCTTGGGGTAGAGGCGGGCAAAATGGCCGGGCTGTTTGCAAAAGAAGCAAACATTATCCTTCGGTCCAACAGAGGTAGCTGCCACTGGAGGTCTCTGAAATGCAGGCCTGGGGTGTACCATTCCAGGTAGAGAAGGCTGAACAATTCCTGCAGGTCGGGTCCCACTAGTCTGGCCATACTGGCCTACATGAGCGGCACTGGGACTCGGCCCAACACTCCGGGGCTGATAGGTGGGAGTGGGGTACGGTGCAGGCTCCACAAAACGACGGTCAGTACGATCAACAAATCCAGAAGATCTGGATTGCCAAGGTTTCTGTGCTCGCACATTCTCCTTCTCAGTTTCCTCAATTTTCTTCGCATTCTCCACGGCCTGAGCATAGTCTCCAAGAGGTAAGGCAGTGAGGTGGACTTTGATCGAAGGTCGCAGCCCTTTGAAAAATTTCTTCGCCTTGGCAACATCGGAACTCAAGGAATCAGGGGCGAAGAAAAAGAGTTCTTCAAACTTCGCCGGTATTCCAAGCACGTAAAGGGCACCTTGAACCAATGCCATGAATTCTGCCTCTTTGGCATCCTTCACCGACTCAGGGAAATAGTTCCTACAAAATGCTTCCTTGAACAACTCCCAAGTAACCACACCAGCATGAAGGTTCTCGAGAATAGGCCTGGTGGAGGTCCACCATGCATCAACTTCATGTTGGAGCTTCTGTTCTGCAAACAACACCTTCTGATTATCTGAACACTGCAGGTGTCTAAATGCCTTTTCCAATTCTCTCAACCATCTATTAGGAAAGAGGGTGTCCTTGGTCATTCCGGTAAAAGATGGCACTTGGAGTTTAAGAAAACTTTCCATCAGCTTGGTATGCGGGATCTCACTGGACCTCTCCACATACGGAGCTGCATGGCCAGGGTTTCTTGAACCACTTGCTCGGTTCTCTTCTCGCATAGCCAAAAATCCGGTCATCATTTGATTGAACTGCGCCGCTTGTTGCTGCATCATGTTGGTCATAATGCTAGCAATGTCTCTGAAGCTTCCGATTTCAGGAGCATCGGGAACTCCATTAGGGGCGGGGTGCTCTCCTTGTCTTTGCTGGTCCGGGGTCCCAGCAGGCACATCTTCAACTCCGGAATTATCAGAACCAATCAAACGATTCCTCAGAAGCACCATTTTGCAAACATCGGAAATTCACAACATCGAAAATCAACTTGTCAAAATCACTTGATCAATAGAAAGGAATGCCCAAATCATGCTTAAAATCATCAACATAGCAAGATTATAGTCCAACATTGACAAGAAACAAATCACAAATCAGATTTCCACAAAAGCCCAAAAGCAGAAATTTTTCCCTATTGGTCGATACATTTGGTCGATGGCATCGACCAATAGTATCGACCAAAAAG
Source organism: Hakea prostrata (assembly GCF_041222555.1). Lineage (NCBI taxonomy): Eukaryota > Viridiplantae > Streptophyta > Magnoliopsida > Proteales > Proteaceae > Hakea > Hakea prostrata. Next base: position 36,907,808 of record NC_142604.1, on the reverse strand, counting down.
CATTCTGCGCGAAAAGACAGAATAAATGGCCCACTCGTTTCATTTCCAAAACATTTCCATTTCAAACTTGCCTCTGGGGAAAACTTCTCCTTAAGGTCTCTAAGGGTTTTAGGGGTGATTTGAGACTTCCAACACTCTTGCAAGCTTGCATTGATCAACAACACAAGTAAGTCTCATTCTCTTCTTCTCTCTTCTTGCGTTTTCATTTACCAAGATATGATTTTTCTTCAAAACTGCAAAATGGTTGATGCTAATGGTTAGAATCATGTCTAGGGACGTTTAGAAACATGCTCCCACCATTTTACAAGCCAAACTAAGCATGAAACACAAGATTTCACATCTTAGGATTCAAAAATCACTATTCATCTCAATGTTTCCAACTTTACAAATACTTGCCTCATTTTTAAACCAAAATGAATTTTGACATGAAACCAAGTCCCACATGACTAAATTACCATGGGGAAGGTGTTCCCACATTCGGTTTGCCAAAATTTCAACTTTTGAAAAATCTCAAACATAGCCCAAAGAGGGATTTCTTCCTTTACCTTCTTGCTGAATTTTCACTTCTACACGGCCAAGATGTTAGATTTTCACCAAACGAAACATCCCGGCACGTTTATCCAAGTCTTATACATATGCTAGTACGTTCAAATCGCATTTTCGCAACAATTTCAAATTTTCGAAAAAATTTACAAAAATGCCCTTCATCCAACAAATGAACAAGGGAATTAATCAAAATGAAATTTCTTTCTTGTCTCCGCAGGTTCATCATGCCCAGAGGAGGACGGAGGGCTGACAGAGGTATAGGACATGCTCCACGGCAGGAGGTGACCGATGAGGACCTCTTCATATCACCTCAAGCAGAGTTCCTGTTCGAGCACTACTTCTATGACATACCGATCGAGTACGGGCGGTTGGTAGTCTTAGATGAGCTAGAGACCTTTCGCATACGGGAGAGGTTAGAGGCGATGGGATGGTCATCTTTGTACACCACGCCATATTCAGTCTACCCAGAGCTTGTCAGGTACTTTTATAGTAACCTGACCTACCGATTCGAGGATGACCCGCGAGATGGTCCTCGGATTGTCATCTGCTCCGTGGTCAGAGGCGTTGAGATCACATTCACTACCAGCGAGTTGGCTGGGATCTTGGGAGTGCCGTCTGTACCAGACTTTCGCTTGTGGATTCCTCCTTGCACTGACATTCTGGAGGGTCTCATTCCATACGAGACACACGAGATATGCAAGACTCTGTGGGACGACGAGAACGCGCTTCATGCCCAGGAGTGGCACTTCTATGATACCATCTGCCCGAGTCATCGCTCGCTTTGTCGGGCGAAACATTATTCCGAAGGCAGGGCATCACAGTAGGGTGACGATTATGGAGGCACTAGTCATCTATTGCATTTACACTGGCGTGCAGATAGACTTGGCTCACATCATGCAGCATATCATGATAGACCGAGTTGAGTCTCCCGGGTCGGGAACTTAGCTTTCAGCCGGGTCTTGACACGCATTTTCCAGTACTTCCAGGTGGATTTAGAGGACACACTGACGATTCCTGATATAGAGATAGGTGAGGACCTCTGTGCATGGTCGGTCAAGAAAATGGGGCTTGGTAACGTGGTTGGATCAGACAATGAGGCCGGCATCGATGGGGATGCCGAGGATGACGATGTAGATGAACATGGAGACAATGATGATCAGGGTGATGCTCCAGTTCAGGATGATAATCAGGGGCATCAGGAGATTCCCGCTCCACGATTATCCGAGGATGGAGGTCCATCTCACCAGACTTCTGAGGCTCCAGGTGTGACTTCTCATCAGTCTCCGATTTATTCCATACTCGAGAGGATCGAGGCTCGACAGATGAGGATGGAGACATACATGCACGCTTTAGGTGAGAGGTTTACACGGTTCGAGGATGAGTTCAGATCGAGGAGGGATCAGACAGATCGTCGGAGTAGATCACCTAGATAGATAGCATTAGGGGTTTTCCTTTTTATGTTTCCCAGATGTACTTTCTTCCAGACTTGTAAAAATTTTCTTATGTGATTAATGAAATCAAGTTGTTTTGCTTATATTATTGTATCTTATTCCATAATCAGTTAAGTTTCATCTATTCAGTTACTAATCTCGGTTATCTATTATTCAGCTCTAAGAATAGTTGAGTTACCCTTTTTGATCGGTAACTCGGAATGTTCCATCATCGCTTCCGTGGCTAGGGTCTTACTGAACCTGGGGCTCTGATACCACTCTGTCACATCCACCCAGCCGGTACCCTATCTGGCATACCCGGGATGTGATCCACAGCCCCGCAGATCCATAGTTCAGGGACCACATAATCCACATCAACGATAATACAATCATGAACAGATAATAATCATAAACTAACAATGAATGATCATGGAATTCAAAAATAAGGTGTCAGACATAATCAGAGTGCGGAAATAAATATCAAATCGGATAACTTAAGAAGGCGTGGGCGGAATCCACTCCTTCACCAAACGGAAGTGAGGTCAAAATTTAGTTAAGTACAAGTCTCAAGTTATGAAGATAAATTAAAGTTATTACAATTCTTCTAAGTTTAACTGTCACAAAAAGAAGTAGTAACTACTCATAAGTCTCCTCCACAATGGATATGTCCTCAAAAGTGAGGACCATGGAGATCCAACATGACTGCTCCCATACAACTCCAGGGCTAACCCTGGTACGCCGGGTGATCTTCTTCGGTATGGTCACCGAAGTCTTCAGTGTAGCTAGCCTCCGGATAGTAGTATGAGGTATCCGGGTCCATCTCGGGGAGGGTACCATCGGAGTAATCACACAGTAGAATAGCCTAACAAAATATTGCAACAGAAAAGGAATGAGTTCAAAAGAACTCAGCAAGGAAGTTATCCCTCCACACATAAACCACAAGATAATCATAAAATGATGCAGATGATATGAGGCATATAATGCAATATGACTTTACTCTAAGTATGCTGGTCATCTATGGTAGACATGCTTTAAGTCATAGCACCATACTTCTTTAGGTAGTCTCAGTCACTCATCACCGGGGTGAATTGGGTCCTGCATCCCTCTCGGACAAATCCATGGTTGGGGGTTTCGGTCACCGCTCTCTCACATCACCGTTTGGTCTAAGTATTGGCGCATGTCAGGGTATAGCCTAGCCCAATGCAAGTCATCTACTTAATCATATCATGCCAGTTCCAGATACTTCCATTCCTCCCCTCTCGGGATCCTTTCCGGTATCCTTCACACTAGAGTCACGGATATTACTCACCGGACTCATCAACCCTATTGGTCATCCACAAATGGTAAACGGGAAGCTCTCACGTCCCTCTCACGGATCATTTCACCGGTCTTGAGTGCCCGTGAGCCCAAGTCTAGCCATTTGTAACCCTACCAATAAATGGCCCCTTTCGGGTAACCGTAATGCAATTTATGTCCTCTCACGGAGTGGATACCGGTCTTGAGCGCCCACAAATCCACACTACTACCACGGGTTGTTCGGTCTCAATGCCCTTCCGAATCGGGTCTGATATGATAGGGACATCCTAGCCATACATCTAGACAAATCCTATGCATGTCATTCAATAACCCGGGAAAGCGTCAATGGACACCTTCGGAGAACATCCCATACTATTCCCTCCGATGTCCAAGGACAGAAGCACCAGTGGGGTACCCCTCAATCCCAAGTTATACTTAAGCAATCACATGCCCAAGTTCATCATATCAGTTCACAAGATACAACGTCATAATAAACATTCGATTCATGACATTGACATAAGTCATCATATATTGAAATTGATAAACATGATACAACATTGAAGTAATATAATGTAAACACAAAGCTACTGTTAAAATACATATGTAGCAAGTCTAACATGATAAGGATATGAATTAGAAACTATATTTACTAGGATAGGAATACCAAGTCAAGATTTCCATATCCTAGGTAATTACATCGATAACTATCCTTACCTCGAATCGGAGAAGAGAATGGTCCAAGATCACAAGCAGTGGCCCAAATAGTCTTAAAGTCCTAAACAAGCATATATGAAAGGTTAGAGAAGAAATCAGAACAATCGGAGATCAAACGAATCAGCCCCCGCCCCACGCCCCCCACCACCCCTCCTCACCTCTACATTTCGCCGCTCCCCTCCACCACCACAACCCACCCATCCCCCCCCCCACCCCCCCCCCCCGCCCTTCCCTCTCCCCCCCCGCCCTCCCCCCTCCAACCCCCCCCCTCCCCCCCCCCCCCAACCTTGTTATTTGTAGGTCCGATGACCCGAAGTAAGAGTCAGTCGGCTTTGGGCCATCCCGAGAGGGACTTGGTGTCTTTTTTTATATGAGGTTTTTTTTGGGGGTTTTTTTTTTGGAGGCAGGAATCCATGAGTGGTTTTGTGGTTGTTTTTTTTGTAACGAACCCCCGATGAAGATCTAATTAGTTGATGGACTTGGAGTGCTCTCTATCTTGGTTTGAAGGCATTTCTACCTACTAGGTAAGTCACTTGACTTGTGTGCAAAACCCCTTTAGGTTTGGATTTGATCTGGGCCTTCAATTCCCTGTTTTGGCCTTGCTGTCTGCATTGGTCGACTGATTGGTCGATCGGGCCGATCGACCAATCCACTCGACCAATGGGTGCTTGTCTTTGGCAATTAGGTTGATTCTTGCTCTATTTAAGTCTAACCTCGAGTCCACTTCGTATTTGCTGCCTCCAAACCCTCGGGAGCGAGACCAAAGACCTCTGCAAGTCATCTCTCTTGCATCCTTGGAGTTTTCTTGGCGGATCTTCGTCGAACTCTTCTTTTTGCATCAAAAGGTATGTCTACTCTCTCTTCTTCTCCTACATCTTTGTTTTTCTTTCCTTTTTGAGTTGAGACAGTAGAAGAGATGCTGCATCCTCTGTTGCAAACATCTCTGAACATGTTCTCATGATCATCCTAAGGATTTAAGGCTAGAACAATGATCTTAACCATGATCATTGCAAGCTTTTGAAGGATTCATGATCAAACCATGATTTAATCTCTGTTAATTTCCTAATCTGAATTCCGATCTCTTTGGATCTTCTTTCATTGATCATGTTAGTGGTTAATGGTTGTGTTTTCTTTCTATGATCCATAATCCATAGAATTCTAGTTGTTCTCTTCTACCTTACTATGTGTTCTTCATGATGCATGATAGTACATATATGGTAGGTTTTATTTCCTTATTTAGATTTATGCTTCTAAGCCTTATTCCATGAAGACCTATGCATGTTTTCATGTTTTCATTACCAAAAGCAATGATCCATCCTCCTATAGTTCTTATCTTTGTTTTCTATTTCAAAATTCATCAAGATCCATGTTTGATTTATTTATGGTAACTTTTTGTTTCCTAATTTGGATCTTGATACCTTGATTTGATTAGTGTTTTGAGGTCCCCTATATGTTAGAATACTACTGATGTAGTCTACCCCTTGATTAGTACCCTTTTGAACCACCAAATTCGGATTTCATATCTCAAAACTCTGATTTTCTAAGCTACTGTCTGCATTGGTCGACTGATTGGTCGACTGGACCACTCGACCAATCCACTCGACCAATGAGTACAGCAACTCCAGAATTGGTCTGTTTCGGATGTTTTGGTATCTTTTCTGTTAGGGATCTTTCCTAATATGTTGTATATACTTGTTTAGGACCTTCTTCTCAAGTTTGCCAAGATCTTACTTGATTTCTTTGGATTCTTTGCGAGTTATAAAAGGTAAGGATGGTTATTTCCTTAATTACATAGATAGCATGAATCTAGTTTCTATATTTGAATATCATTAATATGTTTCCTAAATTAGATTCTTACAATGATATTCTACTGTTGCATAACTTTGATTACAGTAGCATTACTTATTCATATTGAATTGATTCATGTATGATTTACTTACCAATGTTATACAAGTGATTGTTATACTGATTTCTTTCCATATATGGAGTTACCATATATGTGATGATATGAATTGATGCATGTGTATGCTTACGTATGGTTTGGAAAGGAGAGGTGTCCTTTTGACACTTCTGTCCTTGGACTACTACGGGAATATTATGGGATGTTTCCGGAGATGCCCTCTGGACACCTTCCTAAACTGTTGGATGACATATATAGGATTGTCTAGTAGTGTTTGGCTAGGATGTCCTGTTATGTCAGACCCTAATCGGAGGGGTATTGAGACCGAACGACCCGTGGTAGCAATGGGGATTCATGGGCGCTCAAGACCGGTAACCAACCCGTGAGAGGACAGGAATCACATTGTGGGGGCCATTTGTTGGTAGGGTTGCATATGGTTAGACTTGGGCTCACGGGCGCTTAAGACCGGTAACCAACCCGTGAGAGGACGTGAGAGCTTCCCGTTTACCATATGTGGATAACCAATAGGGTTGATGAGTCCGTAGTCCGAGTTGGTCGGTGCCATAGGATACGCTGACTCTAGTGTGAAGGATACCGGAAAGGATCGTCAGGGACGAGGAATGGAAGTATCTGGATCTGACTTGATGTAACCAAGTAGAAGACTTGCATTTGGCTAGGTATTACCCTGACATGCGCCAGTACTTATACCAAATGGTTGTGAGAGAGTGTGTTGACTTAACCCCCGCCAAGGTTTGTCCTGAGGGATGAAGGACCCATTACCAATCGGCTGCTCAAGACCGGTGAAATGATCCGTGAGAGAATCCAAGATATCTTAAATGGTTGAGGATGTGAGTGGACTTTCCTAAAGAAGTACGGTGCTATGACTTAAAGCATGTCTGCCAATAGAGACCAGCATACTTAGAGTTAGATTCATTCATTCATTGTTTGTCTCATATCATATTGCATTTATGATTGTTCGGAATCCTGCCATTTATGTTATTATGGATTTTAATCTGCTTTACCGAGTTTCTTTGAAACTCATTCCTTTATTGTACAATGTTGTTAGACTATCCTGCAGGTACGGAATACTATGACGGTCCCTATGAGGAAGCGCAAGGCGAAGAGACATATCTCCAGGAAGGTGATTGCGGTTACCACAATTACTCTGAAGATCCCACGGGTGGTTATGCTCCGTACGATGCTTAGTCCGACCATTGAGTGGAAGCGTCCTTGTGCTATTTATGAGATCTACACCTACAAGGATGTCGTCTACAAAGTGGAGAATAATTTAGTTACCCAATGTACTTGCTACTGGGATTAGCTTTTATCTAGTTTATTCTTTAGAGCTACTTTTCCGCTGGATGTAAAGTGGGATTTTTGCTTCACTTTACTTATCTGTTTGACACTCTGATTATATCTATTATTCCGTTTCGTTTATGATTCATTCTTTCATTATTGGATCTATGATTTATCTTCCGCACTCTTGTTATGGTTGTTCATGATTATGTTATTGTTTATGTGGGAGGTTGATCACTCGATACCTGATCTTCGGGCTGTGGATCACACTCTCGGGTATGCCAGATAGGGTACCGGCTGGGAGGGCGTGACATTCCTGGTCTCGGATTGACATGAAACTTGGAGGATAGTCTAGGCACAACATGGGGACACTAATTATCAAGAAACTTTCATAATCCAATGGTCCATCTGGAAATCCCCAAATTGACATATTAAGGTTAAGAGTTGTAGATCATAGCATTGGCTATAACTCAATGCAAATTAGGGGAAAACATGGGGGATTAGGTAGGGAATCGTTTAGAAGTAACATGGAGCACATATGCAAGGTATAGATTAAGTAAATCACGAGCTTCATCTCAGTTTTGGTAAATAAAGCAAGTTGGTAAGCAATAAATCATGGAAATGTGTAGTCAATGATCATGAGGTGAATCAATCATAGTCATATCGGTGAAAACATCATTGTATGGGGTTTAGAAGGTTCATGGCAAGGTGTATGCAAGGTTGTAGCACCATGACCATGGTCCCAACAGTAAAATAGAGAAAAGATGAGTGAGAAAGTGATTAGGAGAGAGAGTCATACCTTTAAAGTGGAACAAGAAGGTAGGAATAAGTGGTTGGCAATGATTGATGAAGAAGATGCTTCACCACTACCAAGGAGGAGTTCTTGGGAGGCTCTCTCACGTTCCCAGATGTTAAAGACGCGAGGATAGGGCTCCAGTCTCGAGGAATAAATAAATAGAAAAGAATATTCTAAGAATCTTTAAATCTGGGCTCAGCAGACTTGTTGGTCGATACATTTGGTCGATGGTATCGACCAATAGTATCGACCAAAACAAACTCTGCAGAATTTTACAGAATAGTACAGCAACTTTAGGTGCGGACTTGGAGGGCTATACAAGGTCAAATTGCATGGGGTTTTCTCCTACAGTTCACTCAAGAGGTCTAGTTTCAGGGAGTACCTTCGGATTATGCACCGGAGTCCGTTTGCTATTTCAACTGTCTCGCTCTTCATCAGTGCGCAGATTCTAACTTAACACTGGTAATGTGCTCAAGGAAGGAGCAGCATCATCAATGTCCATAAACTGGAATCCCGACATTACGTCATCAACCAGTAGGGCCCATAAGTCCCTCCTACCACCACTTCGGGTCTTTGGACCTACAAACATAACAATGACCGGGTCGGGTCAGGGTTAGGTAAAAGCTGGATTTTACATAGAATGGTGCACTGCTGTTCAAATGCTTGCCGAGAGCAGAGCCCTTTCTACAGTCCCAGATAGGGAACTTATGAAATCACTGGTGATGTAAGTTTTTCTTCATTACCTTTCGTTCTGAAGATTTTTCTTTTGCTCTTGACTAACTCTTAAGTTTTTGCAGGAGTCTCACTGGTAACTTCCACAATCAAGTGGAAGCAGCCTTTAGACTCAATAGATTGAGTGATGAAATTTCCAGGCTTCGAGAAGAATCCAAAGCCAAAGATGTTGAGATTGCTCGTCTTGGAAACCAAGCTTGGGAGATTGCCCGAGAGAAGAATTCTTAGAACGAGCATCTTCATTCGGATTTGGATGATGCCAGGGAGAAGATCTGGCACCTGGAGTGGGAAGTTGGAAAACTTTCAGCAGGGGCGAAAGGGTCTGGAGCTGTGTCAATGTCCCAAAGGCAAGTTGTTACCCTTTTGCTCGAGTCCCTTTCAACTGATGTTCGCAGGGCTTGCATCTTCAAATATTTGCAGAGTAAGCCTTTTGTTGACATGCTGAACACTTATAACTTGCAGGCATACCGGGATGGTGAGAACTAGGTATGGGAATCGATACTAAGGAGAAATCCTTATTTCAACACGACTCCCCACCGCGACAATTGTCATCCTGAAGTGTTTGCAAAGCTGGGACTTCCTCTTCCTGCCTGGGCCAAGGATGCAACGGACCTTCCACCTCCAGATCTGGATATAATGCATCATCTTGACAACTCTCCTCCTTTGTCTCCTCTGAAAGGATACAGCTATGAAGAGCTTGCCTTGAATGCAAGTTTGATCAAAGATCATGGTTCTTCTGGAAAAGCTGGATAAATAGTATAGAATTACAGAGGATTTTGTATTTACAGAATGCTTCGCAATCCACGAGGGAGATAAACAAATGATAACATATGTTTTCCCGACTATGTTCTTCTTCTTCTTCTTGAATCTGTGTTGCTTCTTGACTCTGTGTTACTTCTGACAAAGCTGCTTCTATCTTGTTTTAAATTCTTGATGATCACGGATGATGACTTTCCTTTTTGACCGAACGAAGATTGTATCTCAACACTTGTTATCTCATATGTATGTTTGATGTAAAGGTTGGCCCCTTCTGGTCGTTTAAAGGAATAAAGAATTAACTTCATTTTTTAACTTTGTCAATCACTTGAGTCTTTGTTGCAGTAGGTCTTAGTTGAGTCAAAACAATGCCTTTACTTAGAGATTTCCGTAGAAATTTAATAAGTTTGAGAAGGAACTCACTCGGGTTTTAAACCAATGCCTTGTAGAAGGTCCCACACGGGTTTTAAACCGATGCCTTTACTTAAGAATTTCGGGAGAAATTCAATAAGTTTGAGAAGGAACTCACTCAGTTTTTAAACCGATGCCTTGTAGAAGGTCCCACACAGGTTTTAAATCGATGCCTTTACTTAAGAATTTCTGGAGAAATTCAATAAGTTTGAGAAGGAACTCACTCGGGTTTTAAACCGATGCCTTGTAGAAGGTCCCACACGGGTTTTAAACCGATGCCTTTACTTAAGAATTTCCAGAGAAATTCAATAAGTTTGAGAAGGAACTCACTCGAGTTTTAAACCGATGCCTTGTAGAAGGTCCCACACGGGTTTTAAATCGATGCCTTGTAGAAGGTCCCACAAGGGTTTTAAACCGATGCCTTTACTTAAGAATTTCCAGAGAAATTCAATAAGTTTGAGAAGGAACTCACTTGGGTTTTAAACCAATGCCTTGTAGAAGGTCCCACACGGGTTTTAAACCGATGCCTTAAGAATTTCCAGAGAAATTCAATAAGTTTGAGAAGGAACTCAATCGGGTTTTAAACCGATGACTTTTGATTTTGTCGCTGGATTTGATCTTGAATGTTGTGTGATGCTCCCAATAAAAAGACGATATGTTGAAAACTGAGAATTGTATTGATTGAGTTGAATTTTGTTACATCATGAATGAAAATGATAATCTCCTCAAGGATAATATTCGTCAAATGCCTGGCATCCCATGAACGATCCAACTCTTTCTGGGTTGTCATGTTCTTTAGCTTATAAGCTCCCGAACCGATCGGTTTAATGACCATATACGGGCCTTCGCATGAAGGGTCCAATTTCCTTTGATGATGTGGATCTGAAGCTAAAGTATTTCTTAATACCAAGTCTCCTGCTATGTATCGATGATTCTTCACTCGGGAATTATAATGTGATGCCTTCGTTGATAATGTTGAGTTCATGCTATTGCTTTTGCACGAACTTCATCTAACAAATCAAGGCTATCTAGCAATCCTTGTTCATTCGCTTTTTCTTCGAACTCTCTTTCCCGTAGTGTTCCAGCCATTACTTCAACAGGTGCCAACGCTTCAGATCCATAAGCCAATTTAAAAGGAGTTTCTCCTGTGGGTGTTCGAACCGTAGTTTGGTAGGCCCACAGTATGTTGTGCAATTCTTCAACACCCATAAGGCTTTATCAGCTTTGAGACTTCTCTTTATCCCCTCAAGTAATGTTCGGTTTGTAACCGTTACTTGGCCGTTGCTTTAGGGGTATGCCACTGATGACATACGATGCTCGATCAAGTAAGTTCCACAAAATTGTTCAAATTATGGATTATCGAATTGAGTACCATGATCAGTCACGATTATTTTAGGCATCCCAAACCGATATATGATTGACTCAAGCACGAACTTCTCCACCTTTCGTTCAGTGATGGTTGCCAGGGCGCTAGCCTTGACCCATTTGGTGAAGTAGTCAATTGCTACTATAAGATATTCTCTTCCGCCTGATGCCTTGGTGGATTTTCCCATGATGTCGATTCCCCACATCGCAAAAGGCATGGGGTCTAGAATCAAAGTCAAGGTTTCAGCTGGGCATTTAGATACCGTAGCATGGATTTGGCAATTGCTACACCGACGAACATATTCTATAGCAGCTTGCTGAAGCTTAGGCCAACATAGACCGAGCCTCAAAATTTTGTGTGCCAGGGCCCGACCGCCCATGTGAGCACCACAAATTTCTTCATGTACTTCGGCCAGAGCTAATTTCGATCCAAACATCTTAAGAGGGGTCCGGCATAAGATCTTCTGTATAGCCTTCCGTTCTGCATAATGAATCGTGCGGAGCGCACCTTGATTAATCTTGCTTCTTTCGGATCTTCTGACAGTTTATCATCTCTTAGATATTCCACGATCGGATCCATCAAGCAATGTTCCGCTTCAATATAGGATATTTCCTTCTCCTGATAACTTGGGAATGTTACTTCTTCTATATAGACCGAAGGGTCTAAATACTTCATCTTGATAGCTCATCTGCCATTGTATTTTCCTTTCTTGGGATCTGACATACTTTCAGATTCCTGAATTCTTTCTGCAACATTTGCACAATCTCTTGATACTTTTGTAATTGGGGTTCTTTAACACCATACTCCCCTTGTACTTGATTGACAATAAGCTGTGAGTCACTAAAAATAGTCATGTCTACTATCGCCAATGCTTTTGACAATCGAAGTCTAGCTATTAGGGCCTCGTACTCTGCCTCATTGTTACTTGCTTCGAATGCAAATCTTAGTGCATATCGAATGATAAAACCTACTGGACTCTTTAGGAGAATTCCAGCCCCTGCTCCTTGCTTATTACTTGAACCATCCACGTATACCTCCCAAACGGTCGGAATAGTGGGTTCGATAATCTCCTTCACTGGTGCAGTACTCTCTACTACGAAATCGGCCAATGCTTGAGCTTTAATTGCCGTTCGAGGCTTAAAGCTTACTTGGAACTCGTTGAGTTCGACCGACCAAGCTACCATTCTTCTAGACAAATCAGGTTTACGAAGAACTTTACAAAGGGGAAAAGTGGTAAATACCTCGATTGGATGAGCCTGAAAGTATGGCCGTAGTTTTCTAGCTGCTATCATAAGAGCTAGAGCCTGCTTTTCGATCTGAGAGTACCGTGTCTCCGCGTCAAGTAATACGTTGCTGACATAATAGATTGGCCACTGCTTTTTGTCTTTTCCCGAACGAGTACTGCGCTTACCGCCGAAGGAGATGCTGCTAAATACAGCTGTAAAATTTCTCCCTTCTCGGGTCAGGACAATAGCGGTGGTTATCCCAGTGTTTCCTTCAGATCTTCGAAAGCTTTCTGACACTCCTCAGTCCATTTTGCCTCCTTACTGCCCCTCAAGTCTTTGAGTGCTTTGAAAAAAGGTAGGCACTTTTCTCCCGATTGTGAGATAAACCGATTTAAAGCGGCTACTCTCCCCGTTAAGCATTGCACATCCTGAACAGTCTTGGGAGCTTCCATATCAATCAAAGCCTATACTTTGGCCGGGTTAGCCTCAATACCTCTTTGTGATACCATAAAGCCCAAGAATTTGCCCGACGAAACTCCAAAGGCACACTTCTCCGGATTCAACTTCATTGGTATTTTCGCAGTACTGAAAATACCTCTGTTAAATCTTCAATGTGCTTTGTCCTCGCAGTGCTTTTTACCAGCATATCATCAACATATGCTTCCACGTTCTTCCCGATCAAGTCTTCAAAGATTTTATTGACGGCCCTCTAATAAGTAGTCCCTGCATTTTTCAGGCCAGACGGCATGACTTTATAATAAAAGCTCTCACGATCAGTCATGAAAGCCGTAAACTTCTCGTCCTCCTCGTTCATGAGGATCTGGTTATATCCTGAGTATGCATCCATGAAACTCAATGTTTCATATCCTGTTGTTGCATCTATCAACAGATCAATCCTGGGCAACGGGTAACAGTTTTTAGGGCAAGCTTTGTTGAGATCTGTGTAATCTGTACACATCCTCCACTTTCCATTTTCCTTTTTGACCATTACCACATTGGCCAACCAAATTGGGCATTCAATGGGTTCAATGAAACCAGAGTTCTTCAATTTTTCAACTTCGCCCCGAACGGCTTCGTACTTTTCTATGGAGAAATTTCTCCTCTTTTGAATAACTGGTTTAACCTTTGGATCTATCCAGAGTTTGTGTTCTGCAACTTGCCGATCAATTCATGGCATGTCATCCGCAGACCACGCGGCACATCACTTTTTTGTTGAAGGAAAGACTTCAACTCCTTTTTGAATTCTCCCAGCTACTTAGACCCGATATAAGTCCCGATCATCCTGTACCTCTATTGGTAACGCCGTTACTTTTCTTGAGCCCTCCTTATCCTTTAAATATGCAACATAACATTGTCGAGAAATTCTCTGGTCAGATGAGACCTGACCGATCCCCATTTCTGTCGAGCATTTTATTTTTAGGTGCTTTGTTGAAACTATAGCACCTAACTTTTATAAGGATGGCCTCCCGAGGATGACGTTATAAGCTGGAAGCTCTCGAACCACCAGGAAGTTCACCTGAACAGTAGCCTCTTTGGGGAAGCTTCCTATAGACAGATCTAGCTGCACTGATCCTTTCGCTATTGCGGACGATCCCACAAAGCCATATAGATGTGTGGATGATGGCTCCATCAAGTCTTCATCCACTTTAAGCTTTTGATAAGCTGCATAAGATAAAAGGTCTGCAGCCGACCCGGTGTCAACTAACACCCTATGTACTTCACGGCGCACAATCTCTACCATGATGACTATGGCATCATCATGAGGTAAGCAGACGCCTCTTTCATCTTCCTTGCGGAAGGTGATCGAACCCTCACCATTCGGCCTTTTACGCTTCTGCGTTTCTCTGGTCCCAATGAACTTGGATTTGGCTTTCAGCTTCCAGAGTGACTCAGGTTCGGGACCTCCAAATATTGTTAGGATGGGTGACCAAGTGGCATCGATCACCTCCTTACCTTTCTTAGACTTAGGAGCCTCCGTCGGTTGTTTTGGGCTAACCGAACAGTCCCTTTTGTTACCTGTGTCTCGCTGTTCTGTTCGTGTTCCTCTGACAAAATTGGACAAGTGCCCTTGAGATATCAATCTCTCAATATCTGCTTTTAAATGTCTGCAATCATTGGTATACTGACCGTAATCCTTGTGGAAACGGCACCTTTCTCGATCCTGCTCCTCAGGCTTGGTGGGAAGCTTTGGAGGCCATTTCAAGATATTTTATTTCTTGATAATATTTAAAATATCAGCCCAAGGAGTATTTAATGGAGTATACTCACTTTTACCGAGAGATCTTTGCCGCCACGTCTGATGAGGCTTTCCAACTTGATCATGAACATTTTGTTTCGGCTTCTGCTTGTTCTCAGGAGCCTTCTGTTCTTTTGTAGAGGCCTTAATATCCCCCTGGCGTGCGTCTAGGATCTCCGTGACCTCTGCCTGCTTTTGGCATCTTTGCACCAGTTCAGCATAAGTGGTAGGCATATCTTGTAGTAATAATTCCAAGAGTCGTCGGTTAGTGAGTCCAGTGAACAAAGCGGTTTTAGCTACTTGCTCGTCTAGATTCTCTATCTCCATTGTGACCCTGTTGAATCTTTTTACGTATTCCCGAATTGATTCAGTTTTCCCTTGTTTGATAGTGAACAAGGTCTCCTCGGTCTATTTTATTTGGATTCCGCTCTAGAATTGTCCTATGAATTTGCGCGCCAATTCTTCAAAATCTACGATCTTTCCCGACGGGAGATTCGAGAACCATTTCTGTGCTGCTCTAGTTAAGGATGAACCGAAAACCCTGCAAAGGATTTCATTGAAATTTCCCGCAACAGCCATTGTCTGCTGATAATAACTGATGTGAGCGGTGGGATCTCCCGAACCATCGAACGTGGGAAAAGTCAGCAAACGAAAATTGTGAGGAAACTGATATCGTCTATGGGCCCGGCAAATGGAGTTTTTTGAATAATCGAATAGATATCATTGGTTATCCTCCCTCTCGCCAATTGTCCGAGCTTTTGATTGATATTGGCCAATTCTTGACCAATATGTGCTGACCGATTTCCAACGACATGATCATTCTCTCGAGCAACGCGTCTGATAGTTGGTGAGTGAGTTCCTACTCCTACACCCAACCTTGTATTTGAATTGGTCGTACTTCCTTGCGGTCCGTCGAACCGATCATCTCGCCTAGGGAGTTCTCCAGTTCTCCTAGGCTCTCTTCGCCATCGGTCTCCTTCTCGGAAATTTTGACCGACATTCTGTTCATCGATTAGTTGTTGCTCCCGCTGTAATGCACGCCTTTCTGCATCATAATGATCGGGCACTTGCGGTGCTACCACTTGTTTGGTTAGCACACGGAGTGCCTGACTTACCTCCAACATCTGGAGTTTCAGTTGATACAGTTGATACTTGTCACATCCCTCCCAAATACACCCAGCCTATACCCTATCTGGGGTTACCCGGGGAGTGATCCACAGCCCAAAAGATCAAGTTTAGGAACGATCATATCCATTTAGCACAATAACATAATCAAAAGCAAGAACAAATCATTGTATTCTAATAAGTTAACAATAAAAATCAAGAAAGGATCACAGAAGGATCACTAAAGAATATCAGAGTGCGGAATAACAAGATACCAAATCAAAAGACAACTGTAGAGTATAGCGGAAATATACCCCACAACATATGCGGAAGGTAGATCAAAATCTAAAGCAAGCTCTAAGCTAATACAAGTAAAATAAAAGTCTAGAAGAAACAAGAGAATCTAATCCACTTCTTCAGTCGGCTCTTCTTCTTCTTCATTCCTCATCCTCTTCACTTTAGGGTCATGCTCTTGAAGCTTCAGATCAGCATCTAGCGCACGATCCCATCGGCGAATAAGATGATGCCGGCTGCCATCAATAGGAGTCGTTAGTGCAGCCCAAATCAGAGTATTGGCTGCCTCGCTGTTCATTACCTTGTCCAAGGACATCCGGAGCTGTACCATGTAAGGAAAGGTTCTCCGTGCTGGTGCACGGGTTCTCTTTCGTACCTGCAATGTCATCTAAAAACAAGTCCCCCGAAGGGTAAGGTCAAAAGAACTTAACGAAGGGTAAACAAGGCATCAAAATCAATATTTACCACTCTGTCACATCCACCCAGCTGGTACCCTATCTGGCATACCCGAGTGTGTGATCCACAGTCCACAAGATCCAGTAGTTAGTGAAATCATCCTCCCACATTCACAGCAATATAATCAAAAAGAAGACTAAATCAATGTTAACAATATTATTCAAATGAATCATAGATAAGTAATGAGATAATCATCAGAGTGCGGAATAGATACCAATAGATATATAAATCAAAAGTAGAGTGAGGTGGAATCTCACTCCACGAGTACAGCGGAATGCAGTTAGAAAATCAAATGGGATTACAACCGATTCTAAAGACAGGAAAGAAAGATATAGTCTAACTAATCTAGAGTATTTTCTACTTTATAAAGGATGTCCTCATAAACATAGACTTCATCGATGATGCTCAGACGCTCCCACTCCACAGTAGGGCTAATCCTGGTAACAAGAGAGACCACTCGAGGGATCCTCACAGTAATCTTCGTAATCGCCAACACTTTGCGTATGGTACGCTTCTTCATCTTACACTTCCTCATATTGCGCTTCATAGCCATCGAAACTTGTAGAATAGTCTAACAAAAGATATTGTACAAAAAGGAGTGAGTTTCAAAAGAAACTCAGCAAGGCAAGTTATTCCATAATAGCATAAATAACATAGTATCACAAACAAAACATAAAGTGATATGATATGAGACAACAATGCATGTATGAGTCTAACTCTATGTATGCTGGTCTCTATAGGCAGACATGCTTTAAGTCATAGCACCATACTTCTTTGGGTAGGTCTCATCTCACAACGCCGGTTGGCAAAGGGTCCTTCATCCATCTTGGACAATCCATGGTTAGGGGTTAAGTCACCTCTCTCTCACATCACCGTTTGGTCTAAGTATTGGCACATGTCAAGGTAAAGCCTAGCCCAATGCAAGTCTTCTACTTAGTCATATCAACTCAGATCCAGATACGTCCATTCCTCGCCCCTGGTGATCCTTTCCGGTATCCTTCACACTAGAGTCAGCATAGTCCCAGACTACGGACTCATCAACCCTATAGGTCATCCACATATAGTAAACGGGAAGCTCTCATGTCCTCTCACGGGTTGGTTACCGGTCTTAAGCGCCCATGAGCCCAAGTCTATGCATATGCAACCCTACCCATAAATGGCCCCCACAATGTGATTCATGTCCCCTCATAGGTTGGTTACCGGTCTTGAGCGCCCATGAATCCCCATTGCTACCACGGGTCGTTCGGTCTCAATACCCTTCCGAATCGGGTCTGATATAACAGGGAATATCCTAGCCAAACACTGCTAGACAAGTCCTAGGTATGATAGCCAATAATCCAGGAAAGTGTCAAAGGGCAACATTGGAAATATCCCATACTATCCCCAATGATGTCCAAGGACAGAAATGTCAAAAGGACATTCCCCAATCCCAAATCATACCTAAACAATCACAATCACAATTCAGTCATATCATCCACGATAGATATCTCATCAAATAGAAGAGTATAATAAGACAAGATTAAATGAATAAGAAACATACATGAATAAGTATTCATTCATGATCAAGTACATAAAGTAAATAAGGAAATAAGATCCTACTGTACTTACAACATTCATATCATAATGGAAACTAACATAACAGTAGCTAAATCATGCATTCATGTCATAATACATAAAGACATGTAAATAGACATATTGTGAGTTGGAATACTCACCTCGAAATCCGTACTTATAGTCTTCAAATAAGATATCAGAGAACAGATCCAAAATCACCCAAACAAGCTTGACAAAACATGTATAGGTCATAAGAAGTGATTCCAAAAGGTTGGAGTCGAAACGGATCAAAAACAAAGTTGTTGTCACTGCGGGTTGATTGGCTGGGTTGAGTGCTCCAGTCGACCCAGGCAATCTGCCCAAGAGCAAATCCGAAAATAAAAAGAGAATCTTGATCCGAAACCTATGCTACACAAACCGGAATGCGACGAAACTTGGAGGATTGTCTAACACAGTAGTCTAAGACTAAAAAGCATAATTTACACATCAAATCACCATTAAAACCATTACTTACTAATTTAGAATCATAGTTTCTATTTTGGAAAACGAGACTTTCTAATTTGGAAAACAACATGGTTTTCATTGAAAACAAGCTATGAATGAAAGAGATGAACTAGAGATGATGAGACCTCATTCTAGTATATGAACACAGTAAATCAAGAGTAAGAATGATCATAGAGATGCATCTAATATGCTAGAAGAAATCAAAATAAGAACATGATCATAGTTTAAGAAGAAATCATGAAAATCATGTAGAGAATGAATATGAAATCATAGCATATAGAATAAGAGATTGTAGAAGATATGATTGCAAAGATGCAATATCTTCCTCATAACCTCAGATCAGAGAAGAGAATGATCCTAGTAAGAATGAATCAATAGCATAATAGATTGAATACTAACCTTTGATTGAAGAACAAGAGAGAGAAAGCTTGAGAGTTGAATGTAGATCTTTTTCTACATCAAAGGAGGCTTGGAGATGAGTTTCCTTCGTTCTCTAGGTGTTTTGGAGGCTAGGGATACTAAATACACGAAGTTATGAGGTATATATAGCAATAAAGACCTAAACAGAAGATTCTGCTCGAATTCTGTTTGCTTGGGTCGAGTGGCTAGGTAGCATGGCCCAGTCGACCCAGCCAGTCGACCCAGGCTGATAGCATAGCCTAAAACAGGGATTTGAGGGCCTTTCTCTTATCGGAATCAAACGAAACTTTCTACACAACAACTATAACTTACCTAGCATAGGAAAATGGCTTTAAATCATATCTAAACATGCTCTAAGGTCATCAACCAATCTTCTCTTCATCAAGGTGCATTCTCTTTTCTAAATCAACCAAGCTCTTCAAGTAGGGAATTCCATCATCAATTTTCTATGGGTTTTCGAATCTACACTAAGGGAGAGGTCCGACTTGACTTCCTAGGACCTTCTAAACATATCAACACCATACTCAAGGTCCAACTTCAAGGTCAAACATCAAACAACTTCTTCTTCATCCAAAACAAATAGGGTGTCTAATTTAGGTTTTGGGCTGGATTTCACAATACTGGTGTGGATCGGGAGGATTATTAGCTCCCTAACCACCATCTTCCCGCTCTTCAAGGGGTTGACTTCCCTTTGGAATATCTGGATTGTTTACTCCGGGAATTTGGACACCAGCATCTCGCTACGCCACTGCAGCCGCTGCTACCGATGATCTAGTCACCACGGCTTTCTGAAACGTTTCCCACAGACGGCGCCAAATGATGCGTCCAAAATCTGCTCAGCCCTTAGATCTCCTGAGAATGACCTGCAAAAACGAACGTTAGGTGTGGCCCGACCGCTGGGATCAGGAGTCCACCTCCGAAGGCTAAGTCAGTTGATGAACTTAATCACAAACGGCTCTGTTGGGTCACAAAGCTAAGGAGTGAATAATGAGAATACGATTCAGATTGTATGTGTCTGTGTGTGTGTGTGTCCTTCTACTTTGTGGGTAGGTGATGTCTTATATAGACTGTACCTTCGAATCTCCTTCATTGGATGTATTTGAGCCTTATTCGGATAATCGTTGGATCTTAACAGATAGATCCGTTGAGTGATAGATCTCTACTAGGTTGGACTAGTAGATGACTCCTTTGATAATACGATCGTTATATGGTAGTTATCCATATAATAGCGATGAGTGACCACCGCCAAATGCTGCTAGCCGTCTTTAGGTTGATTAGCCTATTCTGATCGTATCAGATTAGGGGGTGCTTGTGACTGAGTTAGTTTTCTTCCTCAGCAAGCTATCTCCTGGACCCGGCTCGCTCGGAAGCGAGTCGATTCCTTTCGTCTCGACCGGAGTCGAGGGTCGAACCAAGATTGAACCAGGTTCGGTTATATTTTCTCCATATCAATTATCATTCTCTATTATAAGAATTTTTCAAATTTAAATTGTTTGGCATCAATTATCATTTTCATTTTTATTTAAAATATAAAAAAATCTCTGAAATCCATAATAGACTTTTTGTCTGTTATGGATTATGGGTGAGAATTCATTCTCCTCGTTTATGTGGAGGTTTACTTGAAATTTTAAAGTGAAGAAGGGGTACAACAGTAAATACACATTATTTTAAAAAACCACTCCCAAACTAGGGGAGCAAGTTTGGCCCTGACTTGCCCTAAGCCCGCCTTAAGCTCGAATAGGGCTTGGGCTAAAAATTTTTGCCCTAAGAGTGGGTTAGGGCCAAAATATTCTTGCCCTGAATTAGGGCCAAGGGTGGGCTTAGGATTACTCTCTGGCCCCCCCCCAGCCTGTGAAATCCAGCCCTATCCTTGACCCGGAAACCCTGTTGTTTGTAAGTCTGAAGACCCGAAGTAAAGGAAGAAGTCAACTATAGGCCATCTCAATGGAAGACATGGTGTTTGACCCAGAACCCATGGAAGTTGATGATGGTATTCCATATTTGGAAGCTTTGGCAAAGTTGGAAATGAAACTACACCTTGATGAAGATGAGATTAGTTGATGGACTTAAGGCTTAGTTGGACATGATTTGAAGGCATTCCTCTATACTAGGTAAGCCATATGTTGAGTTGGGAGAAGCCCATTGGATTTGGAAGAGGTTTGGACCTTGATATCCTTGTTTAGGCCTTGCTGTCATGCTTGGTCGACTGTGCCAGTCGACCACCCAATCAACCAACAGGGACACAATCTTTGAAGATCCTCTATTTAGGTATTTTGGTGCTCTATATATTACAACTACGTGTTTCTTAGCCTCTTTTGTTTCAAAGAGAATGTGGAGAACCCCTCTCAAAACCTCTCTTGTGATTGAAGAGGATCTACTTGCAGGTTTTCAAGTTTTCATCAATTGTTCCTCAATCAAGGTTAGTAATCTCTTATACTGGTCATTGATTTACTCTTGCATGATCTAATCTCTGTACTATGATTATGAAGAAGGTATTTCATCCTTGCAAACAGCTCTTTTTTACAGTATCCAAGGTTGAGAATGAATCTCCATTCATTCCAACAATCTTCATACTTGATCATAGCTATGATTCTTATGATTTCTTCATAAAGCCATGATCATTCCTTTGATTTGTTTTCTCTAGCATGTTAGGTCTATTTTCATGTTAGATTCATGTATGATCTACTATTAGTATTCTATTAGAATGAGATCTTATCATCTCTAGTTCTTTTCTTGAGTTCATAGCTTGTTTTCATTGAAAACTATAATTTTTACCAAATTAGAAAGTCATATTTCCAAATTAGTAAGTATTGATTTTGACCATTGTTAGTATCTAATCTATGCTAGGTAGTCTTAGATTACTGTTCCTGATGTCCCTTTGAATTTTCGGAGTGTTTTGAATCTTGGAAGATGAGTTTCGGATCAAATTTCTGAATTCTGCTACATACTATTCATGTGGTCATTGCTTGGTCGATTGGACCAAGCTACCACCCAATTGACCAAGGCTGACAGTAGTTGTGTTCTTCGTCCGATTTGATCCGTTTGACATCTAATCTTCTAGGTTTTTTTCCTAATGTTGTATCTATGTTTGTTTAGGGTTTATTTGCTAACTTTGGAACCATTCTCTTTGATCTTCGGATATCCATCAAAGTTAATTAAGGTAAGGACAGTTTTTTCCATATTAACATAGATTGCATGAATCTTAGTTTCTATTTTGGGAATTTCTTAGATTTACTATCATTCTTATACTTTCTTAGTATGATATTATTGATGTAAGTACTTCAAAGTACAGTAGTACCTTGTTCATGTACTTCTTTATTATTTATGAATACTTATCCTTGTCATTTACATATTCAATTGTCATGTTTATATGTATCTTTCTATATCATGGAATATCAATTGTATATATTATGGCTGAATGGGAATGTGATTGATTAGGTATGATTTGGGATTGGGGAATGTCCTTTTGACGTTTTTGTCCTTGGACATCAGTGGGAATGGTATGGGACATTTCCGATGGTGCCCTTTGACGCCTTCCTAGATTATTGGTTGTCATACCTAGGGCTTGTCTAGCGGTGTTTATCTAAGATGTCCCTGTTATAGCATACTCGATTCGGAAGGGTATTGAGACCGAATAACCCGTGGTAGCAATGGAGATTTGTGGGCGCTCAAGACCGGTAACCAACCCGTGAGAGGACATGAATCACATTGTGGGGCCATTTATTGGTAGGGTTGCAAATAGTAGACTTGGGCTCATGGGCGCTCAAGACCGGTAGCCAACCCGTGAGAGAACATGAGAGCTTTCCATTTATTATTTGTAAATGACCAATAGGGTTGATGAGTCCGTAGTTCGAGTTGGTTGTAGGCATAGGATACGCTAACTCTAGTGAGAAGGATACTGGAAAGGATCGCCCGAGGCGAGGAATGGATGTATCTAACTCTGACTTGATACAACCAAGTAGATGACTTGCATTGGGCTAGGCTTTACCTTGACATGCATCAATACTTAGACCAATGGGGATGTGAGAGAGAGGTGACCTAAACCCCAGCCATAGAATGTCCCAAGGGATGCAGGACCCAACTACCACCGGCAGACCCAAGATACTAAGATAGTTGAGGGGGAGTGATTTAAGACCTACCGAAAGAAGTATGGTGCTATGACTTAAAGCATGTCTGCCTATAGAGACCAGCATACATAGAGTTAGACTCATACATGCATTGTCTGTTTCATATCATATTGCATCTGCTATGTTTTGCTATCATGTTATTTATGTTGCTATGGATATAACTTGTCTTGCTGAGTTCTTTTGAACTCACTCCTTTTTGTGCAAATATCTTTGTTAGATTATTCTATAGGTACTGACAAGTATGACGCCCAGTACTATGAAGTGCAAGCCGATGATGCATACTACTCTCAAGGTGCTAGCGGTTACGAAGATTACGGTATCTCTCGTGTGATCATGTTGCGTACCAAGATTAGCCCTACCATGGAGTGGAAGTGGCCGTGTTTAGTTTCTCTAGTTTATCTTTATGAAGACACACTTTATAAGTCAGAAAAGACCTTAGTTTAGTTTTATTATTTCTTTTCTTTTTCTCTTTTGGGAATCAGTTGTAATCTTTCTTTTTTAGTTTTCAAGCTACATTTCCGCTGTGATATGTGGAGTGATTTTCCGCACACTCTACATTTTGATTATTATATTGGTATTGTTGTTGCAGACTTCGGTCCTTCCCATACTACTGCTCGAACTTGTACCTGCAAAAACATGCTCGACCGGTGTGGTCGAGTTTTGTCTCCGACGAACAAGTTAGTTCATAATGAACAGAAAGATTAACCTCAATATCTCAGTTACTTGAATAACTCAAGAGTGCATACCTCATAATGATGAATATGTGGGTATTTATAGATCTTAGGAGAGGTTACCTTAACTGTGCAATAATGGAGTTCAAATAAAACTCTATAATTGTTGCTAACTTCCTGGAGAGAGGAATCTTATGTACCAAGAGAGTATTACTTGGATTGTAGTTGTGGAGTCTAACCTGGACTCTAAGAGTAATCCTTATCCCTATCTTTAAGGAGGTTGGAAGTGATTGAAAGTGTACACCTTGCTTAGTGCCTTTGTTTTATTCATGGTCCAACCAAGGTTTGATTAGTCCGGTTCTTCTTTGGTCGACCTAGGTAGGTCTATTATAAAATATTCATAACATAAGCCCCCCAGTCACTTGGTCACGTTAATTCCGTGTTCGGGGCCAAGGGACTAAGTTTCTTTCAACCATGATTCGGTCTAGTTGAGCGATTTTGGCTTGACTTGTGCTCAATCAAATTTGAAGATAGCCTATGCGGCTTATCAATTTGTGGAGTGACCTTTGACCCTGGTTTCGGAATTGCTTAATCATCTTGGATAGTCGGAGAGTAGAATATTTTGATTTGGTTCATCAAGCACCATTTTCTATAGTCAAAAAAGTGTTCTATACTTGTTTGAGAAGTCACCATGTTTCTGTGGCTGAGAAGTCATATGCTAAATCGCGAGGCAAAGAGTTGTTCAGCAAGCAAAATATTTTCATAGTGCTCAAACCATTGATCTGGTCGAACTGGTTGTGGTCGAGAAGAATCACCAACCTGGTCTAGCTCTTGAGCTTTCATTTGAAGTTGTTTGGTTGACCCTGTATTGGGCAAGCGTTATGCTAATCCTTACATAAATCTTTTAGTCTTCTTCGTTGTCTCTTTGGCTATTGAATTATCATTGAACATCCTCCTCTTTGATTGAAGATTTTGCCAATTGCCATGGTTACATGCTCGATATATGTAGATATATGTTCGACCACTTCCGCCGAGCATGGTAACTTGTCGTATTTACACACTACAGTATTCGTGATTTATTTGCACACTACAGTGCTTGTGTCGTATTTTCACACTACGGTGCTCATGACGTATTTTCACACTACGGTGCTCTTGACATATTTGCTCACTTCGTTGCCGGAAGCCTAAATTTAGGTCTTATACCTTTTTTATTTCCGAAAGCCTAAGTATCTTAGGTCTTACACCTTTTTTATTTTTGAAAGCCTAAAGTATCTTAGGTCTTACACCTTTTTTGGAAGCCCTTAGGTCTTACACCTTTTTTGGAAGCCCTTATGTCTTAAACCTTTTCTAGAAGCCCTTAGGTCTTACACCTTGTGTTCGGTTATTCCCCGAACATGACGTTAGTTGAAGTAAATAGATCTCTGTGTTCGGTTCTTCCCCGAACATGATGTGAAGTAAATAGATCTTTGTGTTCGGTTCTTCCCTAAACACGATGTGAATTGAAGTAAATAAGTATCTTTGTTCGGTCATATGTTGTGCCTGTTTATCATCCAAGCCACGCTGTTCGGTAAGGTTTGTTCGGTCATAAGGCCAAGTATTTGTTTGTCAACAATTGCTCGGTTATAACCAACTATCCCCCGAGCATGATAACTTGAGTATGAAAAATCGTTGAAGTTTTCGTGCCCAAGGAATTTTAGGGCTTGTCTGCCTAAGTATCTTTAGGTCTTTTCTGCCTAAGTATCTTAGGTCTTTTCTGCCTAAGTATCTTAGGTATTTTCTGTCTAAGTATCAGAGGTCTTTCTAACTAAGTATCTTAGGTCTTTCTGCCAAAGTATCTTAGGACTTTCTGCCTAACTATTTTAGGTCTTTGTGCCTAAGTATCTTAGGTCTTTTCTGCCTAAGTATATTAGGTCTTTTCTACCTAAGTATCTTAGGATTTTCGGCCTAAGAATAAATCTTAGGTCTTTTTGCCTAAGTATTTTAGGTCTTTAGCACGGGGAGTTCACTTAGGATATTGCCCTGTCTTTCTTTCTTGAGCAGGGGGAGTTTTCTTAGGATAGTGCCCTGCTTTTTCTTTCTCAAGCAAGGGGAGTTCCTTTTGGATACTACCCTGCTTTTTCTTTCTCGAGCAAGGGGAGTTCCCTTAGGATACTGCCTTGCTCTTTCTTTCTCGAGCAAGGGGAGTTCCCTTAGGATACTGCCCTGCTTTTTCTTTCTCGATGAAGGGGAGTTCCCTTAGGATATGCCCTTCTCTCTTCTCGACCAAGGGGAGTTCCCTTAGAATACTGCCCTGCTCTTTCTTTCTTGAGCAAGGGGAGTTCCCTTAAGATACTACCTTGCTCTTTCTTTCTTGAGCAAGGGAAGTTCCCTTAGGATTTTTGTCACATCCACCTAGCCGGTACCCTACCTGGCATACCCGAGTGTGTGATCCACAGCCCCGAAGACCAAGTATTGAGTAATCAACCTCCCACATAGACAATAACATAATCATGAACAATAATAATCAATGTGCAAAAGATAAACCAAAGATCCAAATAAGGAAAGAATACACCATGTATATAATCAGCGTACGAAAGATAATCAGAGTGTCTAAATCAATAAGTAAAGTGAGGCGGAATCCCACTCTACAACCAGCGGAATAGTAGTACTAAAAGAAAAGGAAAGAATAAAAACTAATCCCAATAGCAGGTACAATAAGTAACTAAATTGTTCTCGATCTTATAGACAACATCTCTATAAGTATATGATGTGGAGAGATTATGATCAGACCGGGTTCATACCTGGTTCGACCCTTGACCCGGGTCGAGACGGAGAGAACAGACTCGCTCCCGAGTGAACCTGATCCAGAAGATGGCTTGCTGAAGAAGAAAGCTTATTCGGCTGCAAGCATGCCCTAATCCTACTTATGGATTAGGGTAATCACCCTAATGATGGCAGACTCGAATTGACGGCTGCGGATAATCATTATCGAGGGGATAATCATCGCATAACCTAAAGGTTATCTCAGGAGTCCTCTACTAGCCCAAACTAGTAGAAGTCTATTGCTCAACGGATCTCACTGATAAGATCCAACGACTACCCGAAGAAGGCTCAAGTGCATCCAACGAAGGAGATTCGAAGGTACACTCTATATAAACCTCACTACCATACAAGGTGAGGGGATCGAAAAGAATACTATCTGAGACTCAGGTTCAGATACATACTGATAGACCTAAACTATCAGTGATCTGCTATCTAGATCACCTTTCCCAGTTCTTCATTCCTTAGCTCTGCGCTTCTAGCATAGCCGTTTGTGATTAAGTTCATCAATCGACTTAGCCTTCGGAGGTGGACTCCCGACCCGAGCGGTCCGGGCCACATCTGACGCTATCGTTTTGCAGGACATCACGTGGAGATCTAAGGGCTGAGCAGATTTTGGACGCATCAATTGGCGCCGTCTGTGGGAAACGACTTGAAAAGCCATGGTGACTAGATCAGCAGCCGCTACACAACGCAATTCCGGTGTTCACATCCCTGGAGTGAATAATCTAGATATTCCCCAGGAAAGCCAAAATCCTATCGAGGTAGATGGTGGCCAGGGAGGACGTAATCCTCCTCCTGATACAATCCAAGATCAATTGGATCAGGTAAAGATTCAACTCTTGGAGGTGAGCCAAGCACTCCGCATGCTCACTAGACGAGTGGTTTTACCACAAGAGCCTGATCAGCCCGATTCAGGGAGACGTGCATTGCCACGTGACCAGAGACTGGTTGAAGACCGAAATATTGATCAGAATTTCCGTGAAGGAGACCGAGGACTTCGGAGGATCGATGATCAACTGAGGCGAGACGATCGGTTCGACAGACCGCAAGAGAGTACAACTGATTCAAACACAAGGTTGGATACAGGGGTAAGAACTCACTCACCCACTGTTAGGAGAACCGTTCGTGATGATCGAGCAGTTCGCGACGAGAGGAATGCTCGGGAAGGATGGGCTGTTCGTGATGATCGAGTAGCACGGGATGATCGTGTTAATTGAGGTCGTGATCATATTGCTGAAGATCACCCGACCCAGATTGGTCAAGAATTGGCCAACATCAATGAGAAATTAGGGCAGTTGGCTAAGGGAAGAATAACTGAGGATATTTACTCAGTCATTCGGAAGACTCCCTTTGCTGAGCCAATTGCGGGATATCGGTTTCCCCATAACTTTCGTTTGCCTACCTTCTCAACATTCGATGGCTCCGGAGATCCAACAGCTCACATCGGCTATTACCAACAGACCATGGCAGTTTCAGGATCGTAAACTTTGACGAATTGGCGCGCCAATTCATAGGGCTATTCCAGAGTGGGATACAGGTCAAGAAAACGGAAGAAACCTTGTTTACTGTCAAACAAGGAAAGAGCCAATCAATCAGAGAGTTTTTGAAAAGATTCAACAAAGTGACGATGGAGATAGAAAATTTGGATGAACAAGTAGCCAGAACCGCTCTATTCACGGGACTCACTAATCGGAAACTCCTGGAGTTATTACTACGGGATATGCCTGCGACTTATGCTTGAGTTGGTACGAGAGATGCCGAGAAGCGAGGCTGAAGTCATGGAGATTCTAGATGCGCGCCAAGGAGATAATAAAGTCTCCAATAAGGAACAAAAAGCTCATGAGCAGAAGCAGAAGCCAAAGAAAAATGTTCGCGATCGGGTTGGAAAATCCCAGCCTTGGCGCCAAAGGTCCCCGCTAAAAGTGAGTACACTCCATTGAATGCTCCTCGGGCTGATATTTTGAATATCCTCAAAAGAAAAAATATTTTAAAGTGGCCGCCTAAAACTCTTTTGAAACCTGGAGAGCAGCAGGATCTTTTGAAACCTGGAGGTCCAGGATATTATACTAATGACTGTCATCATCTGAAGGCAGATATTGAGAGATTGATATCTCAGGGACATCTGTCAAGTTTTGTTAGCAGAAGAAGGGAGGAGCCACGTGAGCCACGTGCGGCTGCTCCGAAAAGGGATCGTTCGGTTAGTTCGGAACGATCAAGGGAGGCCCCGAAGTCTAAGAAAGGCAAGGACGTGATTGAAGCTACTCGGTCACCGATCCTTACCATCTTCGGGGGACCAGTGTAAAACCCAGCCCTAACCTTGACCCGGAAACCTTGTTATTTGTAGGTCCAGTGACCCGAAGTAAAGTAAGAAGTCAGCTTTGGGCCATCCCAGTGGAGGACTTGGTGTCTGGCTTTGAATCCATGAAAGTTGATGATGAAGTTCTATTTATGGAAACTGAATCCTGATGAAGATCTGATTAGTTGATGGACTTGGAGTGCTCTCTATCTTGGTTTGAAGGCATTTCTACCTATTAGGTAAGTCATTTGACTTGTGTGCAAAACCCCTTTAGGATTGGATTTGATCTGGGCCTTCAAATCCCTGTTTTGGTCTTCTTTGTCGACATTGGTCGATCGATTGGTCGATCGGGCCAGTCGACCAATCCACTCGACCAATGAGTCTTGTCTTTGGCAATTAGGTTTTTCTTGCTCTATTTAAGTCCAATCTCGAGTCCACTTCGTATTTGCTGCCTCCAAACTCTCTGGAACGAACCAAAGACCTCTGCAAGTCATCTCCCTTGCATCCTTGGTGTTTTCTTGACGGATCTTCGTCGAAACTCTTCCTTTTGCATCAAAAGGTATGTCTACTCTCTCTTCTTCTCCTCCATCTTTGTTTTTCTTTCCTTTTTGAGTTGAGACAGTAGAAGAGATGCTGCATTCTCTGTTGCAAACATCTGTGAACATGTTCTCATGATCATCCTAAGGATTTGAGGCTAGAACAATGATCTTAACCATGATCATTGCAAGCTTTTGAAGGAATCATGATCAAACCATAATCTAATCTTGTTAAACATCTGATTTGAATTTTGATCTCTTTGGATCTTCTATGTTGATCATGTTAGTAGTTAATTACTGTGTTTTCTTTCCATGATCCATGATCTATCAATCTCTAATTGTTCTCTTCTACCATACTGTGTTCTTCATGAAGCATGGTAGTTACATATATGGTAGGTTTTATTTCCTTATTTAGATTTATGCTTCTAAGCCTTGTTCCTTGAAGATCTAAGTATGTTTTCATGAAACCTTTACCTGAAGCAATGAGCCATCCTCCTATTGTTCTTGTCTTTGATTTCTATTTCGAATTCATCAAGATCCATGGTTGATCTAATTATGGTAACATTTTGTTTCCTAATTTGGATCTTGATATCTTGATTTGATTGGTGTTTTGAGGTCCCCTATATGTTAGAATACTACTGATGTAGTTTACCCCTTGATTAGTACCCTTTTGAACCACCAAATTTGGATTTCATATCTTAAAACTCTGTTTTTTTAGGCTCTGTCTGCATTGGTCGACTGGACCAGTCGACCAATCCACTCGACCAATGAGTACGAGCAACTCCGAATTGGTCCGTGTTGGATGTTTTGGTATCTTTTCTGTTAGGGATCTTTCCTAATATGTTGTATATACTTGTTTAGGACCTTCTTCTCAAGTTTGCCAAGATCTTACTTGATTTCTTAGGATTCCTTTTGCGAGTTATAAAAGGTAAGGATGGTTATTTCCTTAATTACATAGATAGCATGAATCTAGTTTCTATATTTGAATATCATTGATATGATTCCTAAATTAGAATCTTACAATGATATACTACTGTTGCATAACTTTGATTACAGTAGCATTACTTATTCATATTAAATTGATTCATGTATGATTTACTTACCAATGTTATACAAGTTGATTGTAGTTATTGATTTCTTTCCATATATGAAGTTACCATATATGTGATGATATGAATTGATGCATGTGTATGCCTAAGTATGGTTTGGAAAGGAGAGGTGTCCTTTTGACACTTCTGTCCTTGGACTACTACGGGAATATTATGGGATGTTTCCGGAGATGCCCTCTGGACACCTTCCTAAACTGTTGGATGACATATCTAGGATTGTCTAGTAGTGTTTGGCTAGGATGTCCTGTTATGTCAGACCCTAATCGGAGGGGCATTGAGACCGAACGACCCGTGGTAGCAATGGGGATTCATGGGCGCTCAAGACCGGTAACCAACCCGTGAGAGGACAGGAATCACATTGTGGGGGCCATTTATTGGTAGGGTTGCATATGGTTAGACTTGGGCTCACGGGCGCTTAAGACCGGTAACCAACCCGTGAGAGGACGTGAGAGCTTCCCGTTTACCATATGTGGATAACCAATAGGGTTGATGAGTCCGTAGTCGGGGACTATGAGGACTCTAGTGTGAAGGATACCGGAAAGGATCGTCGGGGACGAGGAATGGACGTATCCGGATCTGACTTGATGTAACTAAGTAGAAGACTTGCATTTGGCTAGGTTTTACCCGACATGCGCCGGTACTTATACCAAATGGTTGTGAGAGAGTGTGTTGACTTAACCCCCTGCCATGGTTTGTCCTGAGGGATGAAGGACCCATTACCAATCGGCTGCTCAAGACCGGTGAAATGATCCGTGAGAGAATCCAAGATATCTTAAATGGTTGAGGATGTGAGCGGACCTTCTTAAAGAAGTACGGTGCTATGACTTAAAGCATGTCTGCCAATAAAGACCAGCATACATAGAGTTAGATTCATTCATTCATTGCTTGTCTCATATCATATTGCATTTATGTTTGTTCGGAATCCCGCCATTTATGTTATTATGGATTTTAATCGCCTTCTTGAGTTTCTTTGAAACTCATTCCTTTATTGTACAATGTTTGTTAGAATATCCTGCCAGTGCTGAGTACTATGACGGTCCCTATGAAGAAGCGCAAGGCGAAGAGGCATATCTCCAGGAAGGTGATTGCGGTTACCACAATTACTCTGAAGATCCCGCGAGTGGTTATGCTCATAACGATGCTTAGTCCGACCATTGAGTGGAAGTGTCTTTGTGCCATTTATGAGATTTACACTTATAAGGATGTTGTCTATAAAGTGGAGAACAATTTAGTTACCCATTGTACTTGCTACTGGGATTAGATTGTGTCTAGTTTATTCTTTTAGAGCTACTTTTCCGCTGGTGGTAGAGTGGGATATTTGCCTCACTTTACTTATCTGTTGACACTCTGATTATATCTATTATTCTGATTCATTTATGATTCATTCTTTCTTTATTCGATCTATGGTTTATCTTCCGCACTTTTATTATGATTGTTCATGATTATGTTATTGTTTATGTGGGAGGTTGATCACTCGATAGCTGATCTTCGGGCTGTGGATCACACTCTCGGGTATGCCAGATAGGGTACCGGCTGGGAGGGCGTGACAGATTGGTATCAGAGCCCAAGGTTCGAGGAGATCCTAACTACAAAAGACAATAACTGAACATTCCTGAGTCATTAATCTGAAATGACTCTTCTACTCTTAGAAGTGAATGATAGAACACTGAATTAGAAACTTGACCTTTGAGGCATAACAGAACATTTCCGAATAACATACCATAATTATACTTGAACAAATGTCACTAATGCAAGGAAAAGAAAGGTGCATAATATACAATAATTAAAGGGAAACAAAATGAACTTCATTAAATTCAAAAGTTTTTACAACGATTACATCTGAAATGCATAAATGGAAATCCTAAGGTACAGTCTATCTAGGTGATCTTCTCCGATCTCTCGTATGCTCGAACTCCTCCGCTAGCTGAGTCACCCGATGCTCTATCCTATCCTCGTCATGACTCCATCCTCTCGTACATCTGCTCTGTCCGACCTCCATCCGCTCTAGCATGGAAGTCATCGATCTCATCTGTGCTCCAAGATCCGAAGTCTCCGGAACTGCATGTGAAGGGCCACCCGCCTCGAAGTGTGATGAAGGAAACTCGTGATGCACGGGCTCAGCCTCGTGCATATCTGCATCATCTCCAGCCTGATCATCACTATCGGGACCGATATCCTCTCCTTCATCCTCTTACCCCTGATCCTCATCCTCCGATTCATCATCATCCTCACCCTCCGGACCGGGAGATCTCTCCCGACTTCTGTAGTCTCATCCGACGAATGGTCCGAGTCCCAATAGAGTATCCCCGTGAACCGGTGTCCACCGGTGTATCCTCGAAACTCACCCCGAAATGCCCGAAGATCAAAGTCGGTAGCCTCCCATAGCAAAGGTTCCGCATGCTAGGCCACAGAACTAAGTCCAGCATGACCCGCTGAATGATGTAGGAGAGATTGATCTCGAAGCCCATGTAGATGCGGTAGATGACTAAGGCCTCCATCACTGTGACCCGATGGTGATGTCCGGCTTTCGGCATAATGTTTCGGCCGACTATGCGACCAATAATCCGTGCAGAATCCGTCATCCGTCCGCTGGTCCACAGTGTGAAGCATCGACGGCTATCCCATAGCGTAGAGCATATCTCGCGTAGCTCGTACGGCATCGGATGGCTGTCCCGGATCCGCTCCTGCGGTATCCACACACACCTGCTGTGGATAGTAAGGAACCCGCAAGATCTCAGCCGGTGTCCGGGTAGAGAAGCGAATCCGAGTCCGGAAGACCCCTGCTCCCGAGGACAAGTCTAAGTGGATGTCCTTGGCCTCGAGCCTCCTCTGTGTAGGTAAGGTTGCTGAAGAACAACCTCACTAGTTCCGGGTATACCGGCGGATCCTCGGTGAAGAGATGAGTCCACCGCAATGTGTCGAATCTCTGCGCCGAATCCTAAAGGCTCCGAGCTGGCGTAAGTGAAGTAGACGTCCCATCTCGATATTGCAATAACTGAAGTAGGCCTCGTACAGGAACTCGGCCTGAGGTGTGTCAAACATGTCTGGTCTCCTAACCTCCTGTCTAGGCTCGGAAGGAACCTGACCCCTGCCCCTAAGAGCACCTACAATGCGACCACGACCTCTATCTCGTCCTTGCCCTCCCCTCTGCATAGTGGGTATCTGTGAAAGAGACAAGAGACATTTCCAGTTAGTGCTATCTTAAGATTTGAGCCAAAAGGGTATTTTCGTAATTTTTCGGAAAATTTCAAATTTGGGGGAAATTTGATTTGAACATACTAGCATGTGCGCAATACTTGGAATTTCATGTCTATGAAGTTTGTTTGATGAAAATCGATCGAAAACTTGGATTAAAGCGAAAAATTCAGCAAGATGGAAATTTGGGGATTTTGCAATTTAGGTCAAAATTGGATTTTTGAAAAGTTGAAATTGGTTAAATCAAATTTTATGGACCT
Organism: Hakea prostrata; assembly: GCF_041222555.1. Lineage (NCBI taxonomy): Eukaryota > Viridiplantae > Streptophyta > Magnoliopsida > Proteales > Proteaceae > Hakea > Hakea prostrata. The sequence continues at coordinate 36,873,775 of NC_142604.1, read as the reverse complement.
ATCTACAATGTCATCTTGAGCATGTAGCATTTGATTTCGTGCGAAAATTTCAAGCGGTTTGAGAGAAAACGGAATTTTTCTAAAGATATCAATTTCGGTATGAAAACTTTGCGAGATGAACACCATTATGTTAAAACTTGTAGTCTATGCATGGCATTGTGTTTAAAACCTAGGGAATATGTTTCTAAGCATTCCTAAGCATGAATTCTAGCATTGGATACAAGTAAAGCATGGTTTTATTGAAATGCAAGCATGAGAAGATGAAAATGGAAGAAAGAATAAGAGATTTACCTTGTTTGTGAAGATCGTGTGTTGTGGTGTTGTGGTTGAAGCACCAAATCACCTCAAGAACACTTGTGAGAACTCTTGGAGACTTTCCCTAGAGCTCTCTCACCTTTGGAAGAAGTTAGAATGAGGTTGGAATGTGAAAATGAGGCTTTTAATGCGAATTTTCGCATTACATGTCCGCATTGGTCGACTCATTGGTCGACCGGGTCGATCGACCAATCACTCGACCAATGGTCACAGAGACCTCAATTGCTGTTCAATTTTTGGAAAATGTGATTTTTGCCTTAAGGATTATTGTTTGATGACTATATGGATATATTTGAGCATGATTTAAGTTTTCAAATCTTTTGGACTTGTGGTTTATGTTGAAACTTCGAAATTCGGTATTTTGATGTTCTCGGTTTTGCAGAATGGTTACTCTGAGAAGTGGGCGTGGTGAATCCAGTGGTCATGGTGGTGGGGAGATACCTAATGTTGATCAGGGTACTCATGAGATACCTGGTGCCCCGAATGTTGGAAGTTTTCGAGATATTGCCAATATTATGGGCAATATGATGCGACGACAAGCGGCTCGGTTGAACCGAGATGTTGGTGGGTTTCATGACTCGCATAATGAGACCCGGGCTGGTGCTAATGTGAATCCTCATGTCGCCGATCCTGAATGCGGGAGGTTTAGCTGGAACTCCTCATACTCCTTTGATGGAGAGTTTTCCGAAGATGCAAGTACCCACTTTCACTGGAGTTACCAAGGACCCCTTGTTTCCTAACAAGTGGCTTCGTGAGTTGGAGAAGGCTTTCCGACATCTGCAATGCTCGGAAGCTCAGAAGATTTTGTTTGTTGAACAGAAGTTACAACAAGAAGCTGATGCATGGTGGATCTCCACTCGGCCTGTTTTGGAAGGTTTGCATGTAGGAGTTGTAACTTGGGAGTTGTTCAAAGAGGCTTTTGTATGAATTACTTTCCCGAGGCGGTAAAAGATGCGAAGGAAGCTGAGTTCATGATTCTTTCTCGGGGATCTCTGTCTCGTGTTGGAGTACCAACGAAGTTCGAGGAGCTTCATTTCTTTGCTCCAGATTCTCCGAAGGATGACCTCGCGAAAGCAAAGAAGTTCTTCAAAGGACTGTGCCACTGCCATTAAAGCTTACCTCACGATCCGGCCTATAGTGAGCTATGCTCAAGTGGTGCGAGAACTCGAAGAAGTTGGAAGAAACGAGAGAAGGAAAGTGCTCGTGTGCGAAGCCCTGGCGATCAAGGAATTCTGGTTTGGTGGATCGTAATGACCGTCGTTTTGTGAGACCTACACCCTACCCCACTCCTACCTTTCGGGCTAAGAGTGTAGGTCGAACACGGGTTTTCAACAGCCCGGCCGGTTTAGACAAGATGGCGGAAACCGACCACCAGCAAGTGCAAGTGCAAGTGCAAGTGCAAGTGCAAGGCCTTTTGTTCGGAAGCCCTCTGTTGCAGCCACCCCTGTTGGATCCAGCAATCCTGTTTGCTTCTCTGCCGAAGCAAGCTGGTCATTTTGCTCGTGCTTTGTCCGAAGCGGCACCGCCCAAAGAGCTTTGCCCCGGTGGTGAAGAGTGCTCCTGCTCCTCCCTCTCGGTAGAGTTTTCGGTATTTCCGGTGCTGAGCGGGATCCAAGCCATGATGTGATTACGGGTACATTGTTAGTTGCTTCTATTTACGCATTTGTCTTATTTGATACGGGTGCATCTCATTCGTTCATGTCATCTCGCATTCATCAAGAAGACTAACCTAATCCCTGAGAAGTTGTCTAGTTGTTTATTGATTAGTACACCTACTGGTCCTGTTGTGAAACTAGATAAGGGGTTATCTAAATGTCCTGTGTTGATTGGTGAGAAGAACTTGGAAGCCAATTTTGTGATTCTTGACATGAAGGACTTCGATGTTATTTTGGGAATTGATTGGTTGACAGCCCACAAAGCTGTGTTCCTTTGTTCCTCAAAGAAGATTCAGTTCCATATTTGTGGAAGTCCGGTCTTTGAATTTCGGGGTGAAAAGAGAAGGGTTTGTAAGAGGGTGCTTTTGCTGTCTGCACCGATGCAAGTCTATGCCCTAGTGGATGATGCTTCATCCGAAGGCAAGGGTATAGTGGAGAAAAGAGTCGATGAAGTCGAGTTGTCTGCGACTTTGTTGATGTCTTCCCGATGATCTATCGGGAGTGCCTCCGGACGGGGATGTCGAATTTTCTATTGATCTCGTCCCTGGTGCCGCTCCGGTATCTAAAGCTCCGTATAGGATGGCTCCTACTCGAGTTGAAAGAGTTGCAAAATCAGTTGAATGAGCTCATTGATAGAGGTTTCGTACAGCCTAGTGTGTCACCTTGGGGAGCTCCGGTCTTGTTCGTCAAGAAGAAAGATGGTAGTATGCGCTTATGCATCGACTACCGTGAGTTGAATAAGTTGACTATCAAGAATAGATATCCGCTGCCCGGAATTGATGATCTCTTTGATCGGTTGAAGGGTGCGATTGTGTTCTCAAAGATTGACTTAAGGTCCGGATATCACCAATTGAAAGTGAAGTCTAGTGATATCTTCAAGACAGCTTTCCGAACGCGGTATGGTCACTACGAGTTTAGAGTCATGCCCTTCGGATTGACCAATGCTCCTGCGGTGTTCATGGACCTCATGAACCGAGTATTTCATGATGTGCTTGATAAGTTTGTGATTGTTTTCATTGATGACATCTTGATCTATTCGAAGAGCGAAGAAGAGCATGCGAGTCATCTAAGTTTCACTTTGCAAAGGTTGCGAGAAAAGAAGTTGTTCGCTAAGTTTAGCAAGTGTGATTTCCGGCTTAAGAGAGTGGTATTCCTTGGTCATGTAGTTTCAGCCGAAGGTATTCGTGTCGATCCCGAAAAGGTCCAAGTCGTGGCTGATTGGGAAAGACCGAAGTCAAGAACGGAAATAAGAAGTTTTCTTGGATTGGCGGGTTACTACCGAAGGTTTATTGAGAACTTTTCTCGGTTGGCTGCTCCTATGACTAAGTTGACCAGGAAAGAAGAAAAGTTTGTTTGGTCTGACGCCTGTGAGAAGAATTTCCAAGAGTTGAAAGATAGATTGACAAGTGCCCCGGTTTTGACTATACCTGATAGTTCCGGTGGTATGACAGTTTATACCGCTGCGTCAAAGATTGGTTTGGGTTGTGTACTGATGCAACATGGCAAGGTCGTAGCCTATGCTTCTCGGCAATTGAAGGATTATGAGCGGAATTACCCCACTCACGATCTAGAACTTGCCGCCGTTGTCTTTGCTTTGAAGATTTGGAGACACTACCTTTACGGTGAGAAGATTGCCATTTTCACGGATCATAAGAGTTTGAAATACTTCTTTACCCAAAAGGAGTTGAACATGAGACAAAGGAGATGGTTGGAACTAGTCTCTCGATTATGATTGTGATATTCAAGATATCACCCCGGGAAAGCAAACGTTGTTGCTGATGCTCTTAGTAGGAAGAACCAGAAGAAGACATTGGATTTGAATGCTTTGAGTTTACCATTGTGGTCTTCTATTGAGAGTTTTGACTTGGAAATTGTCCCTGAGAATTCTGATTTTATTCTTTCTGCCATGACGGCAAGATCTGGTCTTAGAGATAAGATTGTTGCTCAGTAGAGTTCTTCCGATCAAGAGTTTTTGATCAAAGTTGAGAAGATTTCTTCGAATCCCGAGTCGGACCCCGACTTTGGTATATCCATGGATGGTGCTTTGTTGTTTAGAGGAAGACTGTGCGTGCCTCGCAAATGAAGAAGTTAAGAAAGAAATATTGAAGGAAGCACACCAGTCGGTCTTTACTATACACCCGGGAAGCACCAAGATGTACAAGGACTTGAAGGAACATTTTTGGTGGATTGGTCTAAAGGCGGATGTTGATGATTTTGTTGCCAAGTGTGAGACTTGCCAACGTGTGAAAGCCGTTCGACAACCTCCATCTGGATTACTTCAGCCTCTTCCTATTCCTAGCTGGAACTGGGAGGATATCTCCATGGACTTTGTGACTAGCTTGCCTCGGACAAGTAAAGGCAATGACACCGTGTGGGTGATTGTTGATAGGTTGACCAAATCAGCCCACTTCATTCCTATGAAGATCACTCATACTCGGATAAGCTAGCAAGGCTTTATGTGGATAATGTGGTTCGTCCGCATGGTGTGCCATTGAGTATTGTTTCGGATCGTGATCCTAGGTTCACCTCAAGGTTTTGGAATAGTTTGCGGAAGGCCTTGGGAACCCAATTGAACTTGAGTACAGCTCATCATCCACAGCCCGATGGACAATCCGAGCGGACAATTCGGACATTGGAAGACATGCTCAGATCTTGTGTGGTGGATATGGGTGGTAATTGGGATGAACACCTAGCTTTGGTTGAGTTTGCCTATAACAAGAGTTATCAAGCAACAATAGGCATGGCTCCATTCAAGGCTTTGTATGGCAGTACTTGTAGGACACCTTTGTACTGGACTGAGACAAGTGAAAGAAAAGTCTTAGGTCCTGAGATGATTGAAGCTACGAGTGCTATGGTAGATATGATAAGAGAAAGGATTAAGTCTGCCCACCAAGACAGAAATCTTATGCTTGATAAGAGAAGGACCGATTTGGAATTTCAAGTTGGAGAGAAAGTCTTTCTGAAGGTTTCACCAATGAAGGGTGTGATGAGATTCAATGTTAAGGGAAAGCTTAGCCCTCGCTACATTGGACCTTTCGAGATTTTGGAAAAGGTTGGACCTGTTGCGTATCGATTAGCATTACCTCCGCCTCTTGCTGGTGTTCACAATGTGTTTCATATTTCGATGCTCCGAAAATACATAGAGAATCCGGAACACATTTTGCAGCATGCACCTGAAGGACTTAGTGCTGATTTGACCTATGATGAAGAACCGGCCGAAATCTTGGATAGGAAGGACAAGCAGCTGCGGAATCGCACCATTCCTTTGGTGAAGATTCGGTGGAAGAACCATACCCCTGAAGAAGCTTCTTGGGAGAAGGAAGAAGACATGAAGGAGAAGTTTCCTTACCTCTTTGGAAACACAGGTACGCTTTCAATTTCGAGGACGAAATTTCTTTAAGGGGGGGAGAATGTAAAACCCAGCCCTAACCTTGACCCGGAAACCTTGTTATTTGTAGGTCCAGTGACCCGAAGTAAAGTAAGAAGTCAGCTTTGGGCCATCCCAGTGGAGGACTTGGTGTCTGGCTTTGAATCCATGAAAGTTGATGATGAAGTTCTATTTATGGAAACTGAATCCTGATGAAGATCTGATTAGTTGATGGACTTGGAGTGCTCTCTATCTTGGTTTGAAGGCATTTCTACCTATTAGGTAAGTCATTTGACTTGTGTGCAAAACCCCTTTAGGATTGGATTTGATCTGGGCCTTCAATTCCCTGTTTTGGTCTTGCTGTCAGCATTGGTCGACTGATTGGTCGACTGGGCCAGTCGACCAATCCACTCGACCAATGAGTGCTGTCTTTGGCAATTAGGTTTTTCTTGCTCTATTTAAGTCCAATCTCGAGTCCACTTCGTATTTGCTGCATCCAAACTCTCTGGAACGAACCGAAGACCTCTGCAAGTCATCTCCCTTGCATCCTTGGTGTTTTCTTGACGGATCTTCGTCGAAACTCTTCCTTTTGCATCAAAAGGTATGTCTACTCTCTCTTCTTCTCCTCCATCTTTGTTTTTCTTTTCCTTTTTGAGTTGAGACAGTAGAAGAGATGCTGCATTCTCTGTTGTAAACATCTCTGAACATGTTCTTATGATCATCCTAAGGATTTGAGGCTAGAACAATGATCTTAACCATGATCATTGCAAGCTTTTGAAGGAATCATGATCAAACCATAATCTAATCTTGTTAAACATCTGATTTGAATTCTGATCTCTTTGGATCTTCTATGTTGATCATGTTAGTAGTTAATTACTGTGTTTTCTTTCCATGATCCATGATCTATCAATCTCTAATTGTTCTCTTCTACCATACTGTGTTCTTCATGAAGCATGGTAGTTACATATATGGCAGGTTTTATTTCCTTATTTAGATTTATGCTTCTAAGCCTTGTTCCTTGAAGATCTAAGTATGTTTTCATGAAACCTTTACCTGAAGCAATGATCCATCCTCCTATTGTTCTTGTCTTTGATTTCTATTTCGAATTCATCAAGATCCATGGTTGATCTAATTATGGTAACTTTTTGTTTCCTAATTTGGATCATGATATCTTGATTTGATTGGTGTTTTGAGGTCCCCTATATGTTAGAATACTACTGATGTAGTTTACCCCTTGATTAGTACCCTTTTGAACCACCAAATTCGGATTTCATATCTTAAAACTCTGTTTTTTTAGGCTACTGTCTGCATTGGTCGATCGATTGGTCGATCGACCAATCGACCAATCCACTCGACCAATGAGTACAAAGCAACTCCAGATTGGTCCGTGTTGGATGTTTTGGTATCTTTTCTGTTAGGGATCTTTCCTAATATGTTGTATATACTTGTTTAGGACCTTCTTCTCAAGTTTGCCAAGATCTTACTTGATTTCTTAGGATTCCTTTTGCGAGTTATAAAAGGTAAGGATGGTTATTTCCTTAATTACATAGATAGCATGAATCTAGTTTCTATATTTGAATATCATTGATATGATTCCTAAATTAGATTCTTACAATGATATACTACTGTTGCATAACTTTGATTACAGTAGCATTACTTATTCATATTAAATTGATTCATGTATGATTTACTTACCAATGTTATACAAGTTGATTGTAGTTATTGATTTCTTTCCATATATGAAGTTACCATATATGTGATGATATGAATTGATGCATGTGTATGCTTAAGTATGGTTTGGAAAGGAGAGGTGTCCTTTTGACACTTCTGTCCTTGGACTACTACGGGAATATTATGGGATGTTTCCGGAGATGCCCTCTGGACACCTTCCTAAACTGTTGGATGACATATCTAGGATTGTCTAGTAGTGTTTGGCTAGGATGTCCTGTTATGTCGACCCTAATCGGAGGGGTATTGAGACCGAACGACCCGTGGTAGCAATGGGGATTCATGGGCGCTCAAGACCGGTAACCAACCCGTGAGAGGACAGGAATCACATTGTGGGGGCCATTTATTGGTAGGGTTGCATATGGTTAGACTTGGGCTCACGGGCGCTTAAGACCGGTAACCAACCCGTGAGAGGACGTGAGAACTTCCCGTTTACCATATGTGGATAACCAATAGGGTTGATGAGTCCGTAGTCAGGGACTATGAGGACTCTAGTGTGAAGGATACCGGAAAGGATCGTCAGGGGGACGAGGAATGGACGTATCTGGATCCGACTTGATGTAACTAAGTAGAAGACTTGCATTTGGCTAGGTTTTACCCCCGACATGCGCCAAAGACTTATACCAAATGGTTGTGAGAGAGTGTGTTGACTTAACCCCCCGCCATGGTTTGTCCCGAGGGATGAAGGACCCATTACCAATCGGCTGCTCAAGACCGGTGAAATGATCCGTGAGAGAATCCAAGATATCTTAAATGGTTGAGGATGTGAGCGGACCTTCCTAAAGAAGTACGGTGCTATGACTTAAAGCATGTCTGCCAATAGAGACCAACATACATAGAGTTAGATGCATTCATTCATTGCTTGTCTCGTATCATATTGCATTTATGTTTGTTCTGGAATCCTGCCATTTATGTTATTATGGATTTTAATCGCCTTACCGAGTTTCTTTGAAACTCATTCCTTTATTGTACAATGTTTGTTAGAATATCCTGCAGTGCTGAGTACTATGACGGTCCCTATGAAGAAGCGCAAGGCGAAGAGGCATATCTCCAGGAAGGTGATTGCGGTTACCACAATTACTCTGAAGATCCCGCGAGTGGTTATGCTCCGTACGATGCTTAGTCCGACCATTGAGTGGAAGCGTCCTTGTGCCATTTATGAGATTTACACTTATAAGGATGTTGTCTATAAAGTGGAGAACAATTTAGTTACCCATTGTACTTGCTACTGGGATTAGATTGTGTCTAGTTTATTCTTTTAGAGCTACTTTTCCGCTGGTGGTAGAGTGGGATATTTGCCTCACTTTACTTATCTGTTGACACTCTGATTATATCTATTATTCTGATTCATTTATGATTCATTCTTTCTTTATTGGATCTATGGTTTATCTTCCGCACTTTTATTATGATTGTTCATGATTATGTTATTGTTTATGTGGGAGGTTGATCACTCGATACCTGATCTTCGGGCTGTGGATCACACTCTCGGGTATGCCAGATAGGGTACCGGCTGGGAGGGCGTGACAACCAGAGCCCGAATCACTCTGGAGTCTGAAAACAAAATCAAAATTTGTTGGAACCGGAGAGACGCAAAAGCGGAAGAAGCTGAATGGTGAAGATTCTATCACCTTTAGTGAGGAAGACGAAAGAGATGTTTGTTTACCTCATGATGATGCCATAGTCATCAAGGTAGAGATTGCACGGCGGGAAGTGCATAGAGTTTTGATTGATACAGGGTCTGCAGCTGACCTAATTTCATACGAAGTGTATCAAAAATTGAAGGTGGATCAGGACTTGATGAAACCTTCATCCACACATCTATATGGCTTTGTAGGGTCATCTGCAGTGGCGGAAGGATCGGTCCAGTTGGATTTATCCATTGGAAGTTTTCCTAAGGAAACAACTGTCCGAATCAATTTTTTGGTGGTTCGGGAACTACCAGCCTATAATATGATCCTCGGGCGACCATCTTTATCCAAGATAGGTGCTATTGTTTCAACAAAACACCTGAAGATAAAATTCCCGACTAATATGGGAATTGGTCAAGTCTCCTCTGACCAGAAGATCTCTCGGCAGTGTTATGTTGCCTATTTAAAAGACAAGGAGGGCCCGAGGAAGGTAACTGCCCTCCCCATAGAAGTTTGAGATGATCGAGAAGAGACAGAGATGCAAAGACCCGAACCAGTGGAGAAACTGGAGCAAATCCAGCTGTGTACCGAGGATGAGAAAAAGATTACTTATATCGGGTCCGAACAATCGGAAGAGTTTAAAGATGAGCTGAAGTTATTTCTTCAACGGAATAAAGATGTATTCGCATGGTCTGCTGAGGACATGCCCGGAATCGATCGGGCCATTGCAGAGCACAAACTCGGATAGACCCTAAGGCGAAACCAAGTGATACGAAAAGAAGAAATTTCTCCATTGAAAAGTATGAAGCCGTTCAAGCGAAGTTGAAAAACTTAAGAATTCTGGTTTCATAAAACCAATTGAGTGCCCAACTTGGTTGGCCAACGTGGTAATGGTAAAAAAGGCGAATGGGAAGTGGAGGATGTGTACAGACTACACAGATCTTAACAAAGCTTGCCCAAAAGATTGCTACCCGTTGCCTCGGATTGACCTCTTGATAGATGCGATCGCAAGATATGAAACTTTAAGTTTCATGGATGCCTACTCAGTGGTATAATCAGATCCTTATGAATAAGGAGGATGAGAAGTATACGGCTTTCATGACTGATCGTGAGAGCTATTATTACAAGGTCATGCCTTTTGGCCTCAAGAATGCAGGAGCAACATATCGGAGGGCCGTCAACAAGATTTTCAAAGAGCTGATAGGAAAGAATGTTGAAGCTTACGTTGATGACATGCTAGTGAAAAGCTTTACAAAAGCAAATCATATTGCAGATTTGACTCGAGGTTTTCTCGATCATGGAAACATCAAATGAAGCTAAACCCGGAAAAATGTGCCTTTGGAGTCTCCTCGGGCAAATTTTTGGGCTTCATGGTATCACAAAGGGAAATTGAGGCTAATCCCGCCAAAATACAAGCTCGATTGATATGGAGGCTCCCAAAACCTTTCGGGATGTCCAAGTGTTTGACAGGAGAGTTGTTGCTTTAAATCGATTAATCTCCAAATCTGAGAAAAATGTTTGCCTTTCTTCAAGGCACTTAAAGACCTGAAGGGCGTAAGGAAGCAAAAAGGATCGAAGAGTGCCGAAAATCTTTCGAGAAATTAAAAGAAGCAATTGGACAACCACCGATCCTGTCCGGACCGGAGAAGGGGGAAATATTACAGCTATATCTAGCGACGTCCCTTTCGGCGGTCGGTGCGGACTTGTTCGGGAAAAGATAAAAAACAAGTGGCCGATTTACTATGTAAGCCACGTGTTGCTAGATGCGGAGACGAGATATTCGCAGATTGAGAAGCGAGCTCTGCTCTCATGATGGCCGCCAAGAAGCTAAGGCCATATTTTCAGTGCTCATCCAATTGAGGTATTTACAACTTTTCCTCTTAGTAAAGTTCTTAACAAACCCGATTTGTCCGGAAGGATGGTGTCCTGGTCGGTTGAGCTCAAAGAAGTTCCAAGTGAGCTTTAAGCCCGGAACCGCAATCAAGGCTCGGGCATTAGCCGACTTTGTAGTAGAAACTACTGCACCAATGGAACCCACCATTGAGGATCCCATTATACCAACCACTTGGGAAGTATATGTGGATGGTTCGAGTAATAAAGATGGAGCCGGAGCTGGAATTCTATTAAAAAGTCCAGCAGGATTTATTATTCGATATGCTTTGAGATTCGCATTTGATGCAAGTAATAACGAGCGTGAATATGAGGCTCGATAGCAGGACTTCAGATTGTCAAAAGCATTATCTATTGCAGATGTTACTATTTATAGTGACTCTCAACTTATAGTCAACCAAGTCCAGGGGGAGTATGGCATTAAAGAACCACGCTTGCAGAAATATCGAGAGATAGTGCATTTCAAAACCAATTTCGAATTTGAAGATATCTTAGATTTCGAGGAATGAAAATTCAGGTGGCGATGAGCTATCCCGACTAGCCAATGCCAAGGAAAAGAATCTAGACCCTTCAGTCTACATTGAAGAGATAACTTTTCCAAGTTATCATGAGAAAGAAATTTCTTATATTGAAGCAGAACGTTGCTGGATGGATCCAATAATCGAGTTTCTAAGGAATGACAAATTACCCGAGGATCCAAAGAGAGGCAAGGTTGATCAAGATTCGATCAGCTAGATTTGTCATCAGAATGGGAGACTATACAAGAGATCTTATGCTAGACCCCTTATGAGATGTATAGGCCCCGAAGGAGCAAAATCAGCTTTGGCTGAGGTTCATGAAGGAATTTGTGGAGCTCACATGGGTGGCCAAGCCCTAGCCCACAAAATTCTGAGACTTGGGTTATATTGGTCTAAGGTCCAAGAGGCTGCTATGGAGTACGTTCGTCGATGTGGTAACTGTCAAATTCATGCTACAGTATCGAAGCGTCCGGCAGAAACTATGACTTCAATTCGAAATCCCATTCCCTTTGCAATGTGGGGAATTGATATCATGGGCAAATTCACCAAGGCATCGAAGGGACGGGAATATCCGATAGTGGCAATTGATTACTTCACAAAATGGGTAGAAGCCGATTGCACCGGCGGCAATTACCGAGAAAAAGTGGAGAAATTTGTGCTTGAATCAATCATATATCGCTTTGGGATTCCAAAGATTATTGTCATTGACCATGGTACTCAGTTCGACTGTCCACAATTTGAGCAATTCTGTGGAACATATATGATTGAGCATCGTATGTCCTCCATGGCATACCCCCAAAGCAATGGACAGGTAGAGGTTACTAACCGAACGCTACTGGAAGGAATAAAGAGAAGACTCGAAGCTGACAAAGCTTCTTGGGTCGAAGAACTTCATAATGTACTGTGGGCTTATAGAACTACGGTCCGAACACCCACAGGAGAAACTCCATTCAGGTTGGCATATGGATCCGAAGCATTGGCACCAGTGGAGATAATGGCGGGGACGTTACGGGATCGTGAGTTCGAGGAAAAAGCAAATAAACAAGGACTGCTTGATAGTCTTGATTTGTTGGACGAAGTTCGGGCAAAGGCAATAGCACGAACTCAACATTATCAAAGAAGGATAGCGTCTCATTATAATACTCGAGTGAAGAATCGTTGGTACTTAGCCGGAGATTTGGTGTTGAGAAACACCCTAGCTTCCGACCCGCGTCACCAAAGAAAATTGGACCCTTCCTGGGAAGGACCTTATATGGTTGTGAAACCGGTCGGTTCAGGAGCTTACAGGTGAAGAACATCAATACCCAGAAAGAGTTGGATCGTTCATGGAATGCTAGGCATCTCAAAAAGTTTTATCCTTGAGGATGATTTCAATTTTGTTCGTGATGTAATCATTTTCAACTCAATCAATGCAATTTTTGGCTTTCAACAAACTATCTTTTGTTTGGGGGGCATCATACACCACATTCAAGAACAAGATCCAACTATAAGGCATCAGTTTAAAACCCGAGTGAGTTCCTTCTCAGACTTATTGTATTTCTCTGGAAATCCTTAAGTAAAGGCATCGGTTTAAAACCCGAGTGAGTTCCTTCTCAGACTTATTGTATTTCTCCGGAAATCCTTAAGTAAAGCCATTGTTTCAAACAACTAAGACCTAATGCAACAGCGATTCAAGTGGCTAGGAAAGTTCAAGATAAAGTTAATTTCTTATTTCTTCAAAAGATCCAAAGAGACCAGTATCAAAACAATTACAAGAGCTAGATACAATCTTCGATCAAAAAAGAAAGTCATCATAGGTGACTGTTAAGAAGTTATACAAGATCGACGTGACTTTGCTAGAACAAACATATGAGTCAACCATTGGTGGGGATTCAAGGAAAAGAAGAGAAGAAATGAGGATTACAAAAATATTTCAGTATGCATAAAATCCTCCGCAATTTCATACTCTTTGTCCAGCTTGTCCAGGAGAAGTATGGTCCTCGACCAAACTCGCATTCAGTACAAGCTCGTCATAATTGACTTCTTCCAGGGGAGAATAAACAGGAGAATCTTCTAGATATTGCATAATATCTGGATCGGAAGGTGGAGGATCAATCTTATCCTTGGTCCAGTCGGGAGGAGGAATACCCGTGTCGGTAAATACTTCAGGATGGCAAACAAGACTGTAGGGAGTCGTATCAAAATGAGGATCCTTCCTTAATATTGATTCCCATACTTCGTTCTCACCATCCCGGTACGCCCTGCAAGTTATAAGCATTCAAGCATATCAACAAAGGGCTTACTTGTGTAAATACTTGAAGACGCAGTGCTCGCGAACATCAGTTGGAAGGGATTCGGGCAAAGGAACGACAGCTTTGCCTTTCGGTGAACGTTTCAGATCCTTTGGCTCCCGACTTTCCGACTGTTCGCTCCCGTCGCCGGATCTTCTCCCCGGCATCATCCAAGTCCGACCGAAGACGACCAATCATCGAATTTTTTCTCCCCGCCACCTCCCAAGCTAGATTCCGAAGGTGAGCAATCTCAACATATTTAGCTTCGGAGATTTCCCGAAGCCTAGAAACTTCATTGCTCAACCTCTCGAGTCTAGTAACTGCTTCCACTTGGTTGTGGAAGTTACCAGGCAAGACTCCGCGAAACAACTTCCGAGTTAGCGAGGAGCAGAAAAGTAATTTTTCAGAATCGAGAGGATAATGAAGAAAGACTTACATCACCAAAGTGACTTCGTAAAGACTTCATCTAGAAGTTTGGAAAGAACTGCGCTCTCGAAGTCATTCGAGCAGCAGTACACCATTCCAACGCTCTGTCAAACTCGTTTGACACTAATTCAGGCGAAGGATGAGAAGGATGAGCTGCATCACTTGTCACCCGACGGCGCTTCCTAGTGGCAAAATCCTCCAATTCAGAAGGAGAGGAGAAGGATGCCAAACAAGCACTAGAGTTAGAAATAGGAGCAGCACCTGCTGGGACAACACCTTCATCAGACGCCAACATAGTTGCCTCAGATGGCCAAAGAGTCTCCTTTGGGGGTGCACCAACAGGCTCACCAGCAAGAGCGCCGGCAGCACCATCGGCAACGGAGTGATCAAGATCTTCCTGGGAAAGACGAGCGATCACTTCGGGCAAAGGAGGCGCAAGGACGGCATCAATAGAAACTGCGGGAATCGACTTGAAGATTCACCGGCAGCAGCGCCGCCTTACGCTTGGAGGATTCACTAGCTGAAACCACCGCACTGGCCCCAACCACCACTGACGGAACGATTTTCTTGCAAGATTTTGCTCTGATAAAATTCGGGTTGATCTTGGGAGCCACTATGCAAAAAAACAAGCCGTATCAATACAGAAACAAACGACAACAACAAGGGGGAAACCCTAGTTTTCTATCACTTCTGACAAAGCAACAAACTAAACCCCAAGTATAATTACTGTGCAGTTTACTCAGGGGGAAGTGGGGAAAGAGATGAGTAATCAAAAAACTCACTTGTTCAGAAGTTGATAGAGCTGTTGTTGGAGTACGAGGAATACGGAAGCAGGCCGAAGGACGAAAGGTCGCTTTAACACTTTAGCAAATCTAACTTGCAAAAGTCAAGATAGATGGAGAGTACCCACGAAGGCTTTAAATAGCCTCAGGTATTAAGACGACGGTTGAAGGCTAAGGACAACCGACGACCTAGATCGAAATGACGCTTCGAAATCCGCAGAAAGCAAGATCAACGGTCGGAGGGATGCCACATGGAAACATGTGGAAGCGAGCACCTGATGCAGAGATACCTCCAATCGTCGCACCGCCATTAAAATAATGGATGTATTTCCGATTCATTGGAAACAGTGAATGGTATACAAAGGCAGGAAAACATTTGAACTTCGCAGAAGGGAAACGTGCGGACTTTGCAATAAATGAAGTAGTGGGGAAGATTAATGCATCTTCCCGAAACGCATCTTCACAATATTTCTACAAGATTATTATTCAGCGAGGAATGAAAAGTTAAGTGATAAGTTTTATCATTAATACTTTGATATTCAAGGCAAGATTTCGGCAGGAGACAGGGAAATGTAAAGGCCAACATGACAAAGAAATGTCTATTCATTAAATAGAGGGTAAATTTGTACAAAAAGATAACTCCCTAAGCCTTTTCTTCATTGTTGCCCGAGGGACCCTAGTCGGGAGGACTTTTCTCAGGATCATGAGAAGAACCTTCCTCAAGAATGGCATCGGCAGAGTCCTCTACAGCAGCAACTTGAGACCCGGCTTGTGATTTCTCCTCTGGAAGTGCCGGCTCGTCAGCCAGGTATGCCTCATATTGAGGGTCAACTGGAAAAGGATCATTTTCTTCCCGAGCCCAGCCTGGGAGATCCATACCAACTTTCCCGAAGACCTCTTTGTGGCACACCTCACGAAAAGGAGCAAGAGTCGAAGGCGGGGATCGATCCAAGGATTCGCTCCCAAACGTCGTTCTGCCCCAGGCGATAAGCTTGAAGGTTGTAGAGACCAAGCAGCTTGGAGAAAGGTACGCTGTTCAGGTATTTCCGAATGCACTCCTTCCGAAGCTCTGGCTTTATATGCTAGGGCTTGCTAGGGATCGCCAACTTTAGATGTTCTTCGAGCTCCCTACATTTGAATTCAAGCCTGTCACCAAACAACGTGGCAGCTGCTTTTTGCTTCCTGGCCTCGCGCTCAGCAGCAGTGGTACGAACCTTCGACGCTTCGAGGGCCTCCTTGAGGGAGATCACTTATTCCTCATGCTTTTTCTGAAGCTCCACAAGCAGCTGCAGTCACCTGGTCTATTTCAGAATTGGCTTTCGCCAAATTCTCTTCACAGTTTGCAAGCAAGGAGCTGGTGCGACCAACCCGGCTTAACGCTTCCATGTGTTGATAAAAGCTCAACACAGCATTCCCCGGGAAGGCGGAAAATATCGAAGAAGTCATAAGGAATTATGAGAAAATAACTAAGCAAGAAGACCGGTACCTTGTAGATTGACTAACAAGGGAGGTGTCATCCAGGGCTTCAAACTCCGGCGATCGAAGGAGCAAGACCGAGGGAGCTCCATTTTGCAGCTTTCTCGGGATCCCGAGTCACCCCTGTCGGTCGCCTTCAAGGTCCACTGGGGGGTGAAGACCTCCTCACCATCCGTTGAAGCTTTGGATTTTTTGTTGGAGGGAGCATCAATTGTGTCATGCCTCCTCTTGGTTCGGGCGGAGGAGGAGACATTAGACCTCTCCACCATTGGTTTCTTCCCTTTACCCGAAGCATCAGCTACAGGCCTGATATTCCTGATACCCCTATAAGAGGGGTCGGGAGAGGGAAGAGAAGCCTCTTGATCTACGGTCAAGACTCGGGCGATCGTTGCTCGGCTGTCACAACGGCCCTAGCGGCCTTCACCCTGCAGCTTTCGTGGTTCATTCTTGGAGGCACCGCAAAGAAGAAGGACAAGAGTCGAATTCAAAACATATCACTTCAGTCAAATTAAAGGATGGTGGTTAGAAGCTCACAATGAGCCAAGCCCCCAGATCTTGAAGGATGGAGTTATACTCCATTTCAAATCCATGTATCTCTTAATACCACGGAATGGATTTGATCTTCCTGATGGCCGCCTCGTCTTCTCTGGATAAGGGAAGGCCTCGGTTATTCTCGGAAGAAGAAGTACACCTCCTCCAGGTGGTTGGGAAGTTAAGATCTGATGGAGGCGCTCGACAGAAAAAGTATCGTTCGCGCCATCTTTTGTGGTTAGAAGGGCAAAGTCCTTTGACAAGGATGCTGCCCCTCCAATCAAGTTCAGCCTTATTGCGTTTGGACAGAAAAACCCATCCGGGAGGATGGGAGATAGAAAGAACATGAAAATGTACAAAGAGAGAAAGAGATGGCGTAATGCCAAGCTCAAAACACAAACCCAAGAAGCCGACGATGAGACGCCAGCTATTGGGGAGGAGCATTCCGGGACAAATGTTCCAATGATTCAGAACTGTGGAGAACAAAGGATTAAAAAAGGGAAAGCGAACCCCGCTTTCCAGTGTATCTATATACAGAGAAAATTCACCCGAAAGGGATGAATCAACCCTCTCATCAGGGTCGGGAGCCCTAACCTGATATGAGGAAGGAAGATCAAAATCTTGGACAGCTGAAAGAAGGGTTTCCTCATTGTAAATGGAGGGAACAGAGCCAGGTCCACCATTGGACCCGGAGGTTTGAGGCTGCCTAGAGGAATCAACGATCTTGGAAGATCCAGACTCGAGATGGACAGGAGAAGTTTCGGTTTTTCTTTCAAAACCTTTGTGAGAAACTTTAGCGAACTCGCGCTAGAGGACAGTTAGGGTTTTGTTATCACTATCCGAATGTTTGGGAGCAGGAGAAGCAAAAGCATCACTGCTATTACCAACACTGGGTACTAAAGAAGCCCTATCGTCCGCCATTACTCGTTTCAGTAAACTACAAAAAGAAAAAGACCAGTAAACTTCTGATTCAAGTGAGATGGAAGCTTGAGAGCAGGAAGGCGCGAAGGCACAACAAAGGTTCAAATTCCAGACAGGAAGAATGAAACCTACGAAGACAACGAACCGCTTTTAAAACTCCCGCACGAGTGTTCGGGAATCTAAACGATCGAGATTGATTCAAAATCAGCGATCAAGATTGAAAGACGTTTTGAAAGTTTGAACTCACGAATCCGAAATAGGCATTCGGAAACCGTCGCTTGGATGACGTGAGCCACGACAGATCAACTACAAGGAGATATGTGGCCTTACACTCACAACGCTCGAGGAAAAGTGACCACCGCATTAAATGTGATATGACATTTAATGAAGCACGCAGAGATTATCACCTGACGACGAACCCAGTTAAAAACCAAGCCCTCGGGATCGACCGAACGCTTGGTCTGGGGGGCTTGTGATGTGGAGAGATTATGATCAGACCGGGTTCATACCTGGTTCGACCCTCGACCCCGGTCGAGACGGAGAGAACCGACTCGCTCCCGAGTGAACTGGATCCAGAAGATGGCTTGCTGAAGAAGAAAGCTTCTTCGGCTGCAAGCGTGCCCTAATACTACTTATGGATTAGGGTAATCACCCTAATGATGGCAGACTCGAATTGACGGCTGCGGATAATCATTATCGAGGGGATAATCATCGCATAACCTAAAGGTTATCTCAGGAGTCCTCTACTAGCCCAAACTAGTAGAAGTCTATTGCTTAATGGATCTCACTGATAAGATCCAACGACTACCCGAAGAAGGCTCAAGTGCATCCAACGAAGGAGATTCGAAGGTACACTCTATATAAACCTCACTACCATACAAGGTGAGGGGATCGAAAAGAATACTATCTAAGACTTAGGTTCAGATACATACTGATAGACCTAAACTATCAGCGATCTGCTATCTAGATCACCTTTCCCAGTTCTTCATTCCTTAGCTTTGCGCTTCTAGCAGAGCCGTTTGTGATTAAGTTCATCAACTGACTTAGCCTTCGGAGGTGGACTCCCGACCCCAGCGGTCGGGCCACATCTGACGCTTTCGTTTTGCAGGACATTACGTGGAGATCTAAGGGCTGAGCAGATTTTGGACGCATAAGTATATATCTCAAAAATGGCGCAAGGGCGCTTCCACTCTATGGTCAGACTAAGCATCGTACGCAGCATAACCACCTGCGGAATCTTCAGTGTAATTGTCGTAACTGCAATCACCTTCCTGGAGATATGCCTCTTCTCCTTGCACTTCTTCATACGAGCAGTCATGATACTCGGAACCTGTAGAATAGTCTAACAAAACATTGTACAAAAGGAATGAGTTTCAACAAAACTCAGTAAGGCAGTTAATCCATAACAACATATATAGCAGGATTTCAAAGCAAAGTAAAATGCTATATGATATGAAACACATGATGCAATATGATTCTAACTCTATGTATGCTGGTCTCTATTGGCAGACATGCTTTAAGTCATAACACCGTACTTCTTTAGGAAGGTCTCATCACACAACGCCTTTTGGTAGTGGGTCCGGCATCCCTCGGGACATTCCATGGCAGGGGGTATAGGTCACCACTCTCTCACATCACCATTGGTCTAAGTACCGGCACATGTCAGGGTAAAAGCCTAGCCAAATGCAAGTCTCCTACTCAGTTACATCAAGTCAGATCCAGATACGTCCATTCCTCGCCCCTGGCGATCCTTTCCGGTATCCTTCACACAAGAGTCCTCATAGTCCCTGACTACGGACTCATAAACCTTATAAGTCATCCACATATGGTAAACGGGAAGCTCTCACGTCCTCTCACGGGTTGGTTACCGGTCTTGAGCGCCGGTGAGCCCAAGTCTAACCATATGCAACCCTATCGATAAATGGTCCCCACAATGTGATTCCTATCCTCTCACGGGTTGCTTACCGGTCTTGAGCGCCCATGAATCCCCATTGCTACCACAGGTCGTTCGGTCTCAATACCCCTCCGATTAGGGTCTGACATAACGGGACATCCTAGCCAAACACTACTAGACAGTCCTAAATATGTCATCCAACAGTTTAGGAAGGTGTCCAGAGGGCATCTCCGAAAACATCCCATAATATTCCCGGAGTAGTCCAAGGACAAAAGTGTCAAAAGGACACCTCTCCTTTCCAAACCATAACTTAAGCATACACAAGCATCAATCCATAACATCACATATATGGTAACTTCATATATGGAAGGAAATCAATAATAACATTCAACTTGTATAAAACTGGTAAGTAAATCATACATGAGTCAATTTAATATAAACAAGTAATGCTACTGATATTAAGACAGTACAACAGTAGTATAACATTGTAAGAATCTAATTAAAGAAATAAACTAACAAGATTCAAATATAGAAACTAAGATATACAATTTATTTAGTTAAGGAAGTAACCATCCTTTTCTACCAAAAAAAAAAAAAGTAACCGTCCTTGCCTTATATAACTCGCAAAGGAATCTTAAGAATTCAAGTAAGATGTTGACAAACTTGAGAGAAGGTCCTAAACAAGTGTATACAACATATTAGGAAAGATACCTAGAAGGAAAGATATCAAAACATCCAAAACAGACCAAATCTGGAGTTGCTGTACTCATTGGTCGATTGGATTGGTCTACTGTCTAAGTCGACCAATCAATCGACCAACCGAGACAGTGGCCTTCAAAATCAGAGTTTTGAGACTAAAGAACCGAATTTGGTGGTTCAAAAGGGTACTAAACAAGGGGTAAACTACAATGGTAGCATCCTAGTATATAGAGGACTTCAAAAAACTAATCGAATCAAGTTTTCAAGTTACAAATTAGGAAACAAAAGTTACCATAATTAGATCAATCATAGTTCTTGAAGAATTCAAAGTACAAATCATAGACAAGAACAATAGGATGATGGATCATTGATTGTGATAAAGAAATCATGAGAGGCATGCATAGATCTTCAAGAAAATAGATCTAAGACTGAAGAACATGGATCTAAATAAGGAAACAAAACTTACCATAGATATATCAGTCATGATTCTTGAAGAAAGCATGGTATGATAAAGGAGAAATAACTAGAGATTGATAGATTATGGATCATGTAAAGAAAACACAGCGATTGACTACTAATATGATCAATAAAATAGATCTGAGAAGATCAGAATTTAAATCAAAGATGAACAAAGACAAGATCATGATTTAGATCATGATTCCTTCAAAAGCTTGCAATGATCATGATTAAGAATATTGCTTTAGCCATTAATTCTTAGGAAGATCATGAGAGATAAGTACAGAGATGTTTGCAACAGAGAATGCAGCGTCTTCTCTACTGTCTCAACCTAAAAAGGAAAGAAAAAAAAGATGAAGAAGAAGAAGAGAGTGTAGACATACCTTTTTGTGTAAGAATACGAGTTTTGACGAAGATCCATCAAGATAAACACCAAGGATGCAAGGGAGATGACTTGTAGAGGTCTCTGGTACGTTCCATAGAGTTTGGAGGCAGAAAATATGAAGTAGACTCGAGATTGGACTTAAATAGAGCAAGCAAGACCTAATTAGCATAGACAGAACCCATTGGTCGATTGGATTGGTCGACTGGCCCAATCGACCAATCAAGACAGCAAGTCCAAAACATGGAATTGAAGGCTCAGATCAAATCCAAACATTAAGGGGTTTTGCACACACACCAAGTGACTTACCTAATAGGTAGAAATGCCTTCGAACCATGATAGAGAGCACTCCAAGTCCATCAACTAATCCGATCTGCATCAGGATTTAGTTTCCATAAATGGAACACTGTCATCAACACTCATGGATTCAAAGCCAGTCACCAAGTCTTCCACTGGGATGGCCCATAGCTGACTTCTTGCTTTACTTCGGGTTGTCGGACCTACAAACAACAGGGTTTCCGGGTCAAGGTTAGGGCTGGGTTTCACAATACTGCCCTACTTTTTCTTTCTCGAGCAAGGGGAGTTCCCTTAGGATACTTCCCTGCTCTTTCTTCCTCGAGCAAGGGGAGTTCCCTTAGGATATTGCCATGCTCTTTCTTTCTTGAGCAAGGGGAGTTCCCTTAAGATACTGCCCTTTTTTTTTTTTTTTTTTTTTTCTTGAGCAAGGGGAGTTCCCTTAGGATATTACCCTACTCTTTCTTTCTCGAGCAAGGGAAGTTCCCTTAGGATACTACCCTGCTTTTCCTTTCTCGAGCAAGGGGAGTTCCCTTAGGATACTGCCCTGCTCTTTCTTTCTCGAGCAAGGGGAGTTCCTTTAGGATACTACCCTGCTCTTTCTTTCTTGAGCAAGGGGACTTCCCTTAAGATACTGTCGTAACATCCCACCCTAATCCACCCAGGGGCTACCCTATCTGGATTACTCGGGGAACTGATCCACAGTCCCGCCGATCAAGTTTAGGAACGATCATAGCCACTTAGCACAATAATATACTCAAAAGCAAGAACAATTCTTTGTATTCAAATAATTTAATAATAAAAGTCAATAAAGGATCTCAGAGGGATCATAAAGGACATCAAAGTGCGGAAAAGATACCAATAAAATAAATGACCAACGTGCAGAAATGAGGTGAAAATTCCCTCTACAACATTAGTGGAAGGTAGATCGAATAAAATTAAGGGTTACAACTGGTTCCCAAAATGACAAGGGAACAAACTAAACTACGGTCTCAACAAACCAAATAAAAAGGTTGAAAAGGGAATGAGGCGATATCCCATCCCTAACACATAAGTGCAAAACCAGACTACTTCAGATAAGTCTCAGTCTCGGACTACTAGTCTTTATCAGCCTGTTCATCATAACCAGTGTGGTACGAGTCACCAACTTGGTCTTCAAAGTGTTGACTGTCATAGTCAACAGTAGTAGTACCTGCAATAGAGTCTAACAAAAGATGTTGCGAAAAGGAGTGAGTTCAAAAGAACTCAGCAAGGCAGTTATTCCATAAAACATAAGCCATATGATACAAACCATAACATGATGCAATATGATATGAAACACATGATGCAAGTATGATTCTAACTCTATGAATGATAGTCTCTAAGGTAGACATGCTTTAAGTCATAGCACCATACTTCTTTGGGTCATCAGTCACTCCCCCCTCAACCCATTCTGTATCTTGGGTCTGCCATGGTAGTTGGGTAAAGTCCTCTCAAACCATGGTAGGGGATTCAGTCACCACTCTCTCACATCATTTGGTCTAAGTATTGGAGCATGTCATGACAAAGCCTAGCCCAATGCAAATTATCTACTCAGTCATATCAACTCAGATCCAGATACGTCCATTCCTCGCCCCTGGCGATCCTTTCCAGTATCCTTCACACTAGAATCAGCGTAATCCCGGATTACGGACTCATCAACCCTATTGGTCATCTACAAATAGTAAACGGGAAGCTCTCACGTCCTCTCACGGGTTGGTTACCGGTCTTGAGTGCCCGTGAGCCTAAGTCTAGCTATTTGCAACCCTACCAATAAATAGCCCATTTCAGGTATCCGTAGTATGGTTTATGTCCTCTCATGGGTTGGTTACCGGTCTTGAACGCCCATCAAACCATACCCTACCATGGGTCTTTATGTCTCAATGCCCTTCCGATTCGGGTCTGATACGACAGGGACATCCTAGCCAAACAACTAGACAATCCTATGTATGTCATCCAATAACCCGGGAAAGTGTCGATAGACATTTTCGGAGAACATCCCATACTATTCCCTTCGATGCCCAAGGACAGAAATGTCAATAGGACATTCCCCAATCCCAAATCATACCTATTCAGTCACATTCTCAATTCCATCACATCATACATAAATGATATTTCATCATATGAAACGAGATATAATATAGCATGATCAATCACATATGTAATTAACAAGAATACATAATCATGATAACCAAAATGATATACAACATGGTACTACTGTCTTGAAGTATATACAACAGTCATATGATGTTAAAAATACAACAATTAATGTGAATCTATCAAGTTTCCAACATAGAGGCATAATTCACATAATCCATGTAATTATGGTAATAACCATCCTTACCTTAAGTTGCGATGATGATAATCCAATAATTTCAAAAGAATGATCCAAAGATGGTATTAAGACCCTAGACAAACATAAATGAAAGATTAGAAAAGAAATCGGGAAAATCGAAGGTCGAACGGGTAAAAACGGAGCAAAGTTGTTGTCAGCAACATGTTTGGTTGATGCTCTTTGGTTGATGGCATCGACCAAAGTAGTTTCAGGCAGCAAGTTGGATTTTGGTGATTTGGTCCGAAATCGGTCTTCCGGGGCTCGGATTGATCCGAAACTTGGAGGGATGATTAATAACAATGTAAGAACACTACCTAGCAAGTATTATCACAATCCAATGGTCCAAATGAAAACCCCCAAATTGAGGTCCTATGTTCTAAAGACAAGAACCCTAGCATTCATGAGAAATCGATGTAATTGAAAGGGAAGCTAGAGAATTAGTTGGAGAATGGGTTAGGAACAAGATTACAATCATTTGCAAGCCAGAGATTTGACTAATCATACTCCACATTTCAGTCTAATATAAGAAATCAAGTTGCTGAGCAAGGAATCATGGTAATGCATATGCAAGGATCAAGATGTAAGTGAGGCATAGCAAGAATGAAGGAAAAGCAAGTATAAATGGGAAGAGACATTCATGGCAAGGTGTTTGCAAGGTTGCAACACCTTGGCCATGGTCTCATCAGTAAAAGAAGAAGGGGAGTGAGTAGAATAGAGAGAAAGAGAGAGAATCATACCTTAGAAGATGGTAGTTGGAGAAGAGAGACAATGATTGCAATGATTGGGGGCAAGAATCCTTCACAAATACCAAGAGAGTGCCTTGGGAAGCTCCACTCTCGTTCTCAGGTATTGAAAATGAGATAAATATGGTTCTAGGTTCGAGGTTTCACTTAAATAGAGGAAGGAATATCCAAAAGCATCTTTTTTCTCGAATCTGGGCTTGTTTGGTCGATGCCTTTGGTTGATGGCATCGACCAAATAGAATCGACCAAGACAGGTTTCAGCAGAAAATTCAGAAATAGTTCAGCAACTTCGGACAGGGATTCAGAGGGCTATACGGGGTCAAATTGAGCGAGGTTTTCTTCTACAACTCAATCAAGAAGTCTAGTTTCCAGAAATACCTTCGGATCAAGCATGGGATTTCATTAGGTACTTCAACTAACTCATCCCTCTTTGATGCGCAAGCAGGATTTGCCAGACATGGTTCAGCAACTTCGGACAGGGATTCGGAGGGCTATACGGGGTCAAATTGAGTGGGGTTTTCTCCTACAAGTCATAAAACAAAAGGTTCAATGTCCATGGGCTTGGTCTCCGACACCAAATCATAAATCAAAAGGGTCCACAAGTATCTTTTTCCCCCACTTCGGGTCTTCGGACCTACAAACATAACAGATTCCGGGCCGGGTCAAGGTTAGGATAAGGCCGGATATTATAGATCTACCTAAGGGAAAGGTCTGGTATGACTTCCTAAGGCTTTCAAAGATAATAACACTGAAATAAAGGTCCAACTTTAAGGTCTAATATCAAACGAGTCTTTCTTTATCTCAAAACAAATAGGGTGTCCTGGCTAGGTTTGGGCTGGATTTCACATTCTCCCCCCCTTAATATAATTTCATCCTCGAAATTGAGAGAGTACTAGGCTTTCGAAAGAGATGGAGATACATTGCTTTTACCTTGACTTTCTTCTTCCAAAATCTACGAAAAATAAATAACAATAAGTCTTTTGTAAGAAAACAAGGAATAAATCTAACATGCTTTGAAATCAAATCGAAAGTATGATCATCGCTTCATGAAGACTTCACAAGGATCATGGTGAAGATCAATATGAAGATCATAAAACCTTAAGAATGACGGGAGATTGTAGAAGAGATGGTTGCAAGGATGCAGCATCTTCTTCTAAATCTCAATCACAAAGAATAAAAGATAGTAAGAGTAGATCAATACAACACAAGAGAGATTACTAACCTTTGATTGAGGAACATGAGATGAAAAGCTTGAAGTCTTGAAACAATTAGAAGGAATAACAAATCATGAAGATCACACTTGATTTCTCTTTGAAATCATCATGTGGAGAGTTCACAATGTTATAGAGTATATGGAGATCCACTCTAGAACAGCAGGGATAGAAGGATCACTCATGGGAATGACTCAAGATCACCCTCCTATCAAAGGGAATAGAAGGCATAAGAAGAAATAGTAGAGAGGAAAGATCAACTTCGGGGTAAACTTCTACCAAACAAAACTAGGCAACTCACACGACAGAGAATAAATCGAATAGTGCATATGGTATGTATGCATTTGGCACAGTATCAAGGTTAGGATTAGGTGGAATTTCACAACTGCCCTGTTTTTTCTTTCTTGAGCAAGGGTAGTTCCCTTAGGATACTACCCTGCTCTTTCTTTCTCGAGCAAGGGGAGTTCCCTTAGGATACTGCCCTACTTTTTCTTTCTCAAGGAAGGGGAGTTCCCTTAGGATACTGCCCTTCTCTCTTCTTGGGTCTTACTCTTTTGTGAAGCCTAATTTCATAGGTCTTACTTGTCTGTGAGCCTAATTTCATAGGTCTTACTCGTTTGTGATGCCTAATTTCTGGGAATTTTTGGAATCGTTCATAGCTTCAACAGATAAACTTTATTTCATTTTTGGAGATTTTAATGAGGTTATATCTACTGAAAACAAATTGGGAGGCACGTTCAAGCCCACATTGGCGTTATACTCTTTCCTGGAGATGGTTACTCGCATTCCCTGTTGGAGATTTCAGCACTGGGTCCAAAATTTACGTGGACTAACCGTCCCCCCCCACACCACCCCAAACCAAAAACCTCCACTTTTTTTTTCCCCCCCCCCCCCCCCCCTCCCCCTCCCCCATCCCCCCAACCACCCCACCCCGCCGCCCCACCCCCCCCCCCCCCCCCCCCCCCCCCCCCCACCCCACCACGCGGGGGGGGGCCCCCCCCCCCCCCCCCCCCCCCGCCCCCCCCCCCCCCCCCCCCCCCCGGCCGGACCTTCCCCCCCCCGGGGCGCCCCCCCCCCCCCCCCCCCCGGCTCCCCCCCCCCTTGGGTGCCCCCCCCCCCCCCACCCCCCCCTAACCCGATGTGTTTTGGGTCAAGTAGGGTTCGTTTAATGTTGACTTTGAAGTTTGACCGTGATTTCAGTTTTACTATCTTTGAAAATCTTAGGAAGATGTCTTTGTGGGCCATCTCAGTAGAAGATATGGTGTTTGACCCAAAACCCATGGATATTGATGATGGTGTTTCCTTATGGAAACCTTACTTGATTTGGTGTTGAACTATTTATTTGTGAAGAAGAACTTGATTGATGGACCTAAAGCTTAGTTGGACCTGGTTTGAAGACATCCCTCCATACTAGGTAAGTAGTATGATGTGTTGAAAGAAGCCCATCCAAAAATATTGAAGTTTAGCCCATTAAATCCCTATTTTTGAATAAGCTGTCCGAGCAGTGGCATTTTGGTAAATATCTGTTTTGAAGGTTTTCAAAAGCTTTATTTCTTTTAATTTCGTGGTAAACTATTTCCATTATGTTTCTAAACCTTTAGATAGTGTGGGATCGATCTTTGAACTTCCTCTTTTGCAACCAATCAACCATCAGGGTCAGTTTGGTCAGTTTGGTGAAACCCTAGTAACTCTTGAATTCTTTGTGTTATTTAAAAGGGGGAACTCCATGTGTTTCACTCTCAATCTGTTTCTAAGCCTTGGGAGAACGTGGGAAGATCCCTAGAACCTCTCCTTCGAAGCCAAGGAAGATCCTCAAGTATCTCTGTCGGGTTTCTTCATCGGTTTGTCTTCTAAAAGGTTGGTATTCAATTTGCTTCTTCTTTAATTCATTCTTTCTTCTCTACTTCGATTTTCTGATCATGATGAAGGGTATTACACTACTGTAATGACCTCTTCTTTAATTCTTTTAACCCTAGAGTGAATCCCCCAATTCACTCTATGATCTTGAAGCCATATGGCGATGATCCTTGAATTTGATTCCACCAAAGCTCTTAATGATACTTTCCCTAATTTCCTACCTATCTTTATTATTGTGGGGAAGGTCTCATATTATTACCATGACCTTCCCTTGTGTCCTCATGATTGAGGAGTTGATCCTTGTTTTTCTTTGGAACAATTGGCAACCCTTCTATTTTCTATCAATTCATTGGACTCTCCCCAAAACCTTTCTTGATTGTAAATTCTTTGCCCTAAGGGTGAATCTTTATTCTCCCTAGTCTTTTCGTGGGATACACGGATTCTTGTTAGTAAATCCCTAATTGTATGATTTGAATTTGTTTCCCTTCACTTTAATTGAGAACCTTATTTTCTCTCATTAGTAGACCCTTCCTAATTCCATTCTTTATTTTAAAATACTAATGAGATGTTCCTTTATCTATCTTGGGTTGTTTTTGTGAGAATTATTTATGGGTAACTCTCATGGGAGGTAACCAACTCTCATGAGAGGTAACCATATCCGAGACCCTATTGTTCTTTTATTTGTTGGAAACTCCCCAACACTTTTTCAGATTGTGCATTCTTTGTTTCTCTTTCCCTTGGGTGATATTTGTGTTAACCTAAACTTGATCACTATATTTTCTTCATGATCCATGTTTAACTTAATTAGGATTTCTAATTATTCTTTCTTCGTTCTTGTTCTTGTTTGAGATCAGGAAAAAGATGATGCATCCTTGCAACCATCTATTCCATGATCTCATTCTATTCTTTGAGATCTATGATCATCATCATGATCTTAACCCTAGCTAATAGATTCTTGAAACCTTAACCCTAACCCTTGAATGATCTTTCTGAAACCTCTTGTAACCTTCCATGTGCGGGAAACCTCATGGGTAATGTTTCTGTTAACATAAACTAGATTTCCTATGATTTCTTGTTATTTTCTTGATAACAATCATTCCCTCTCTTTCCGTGATCATAACCTTTTGATGAGCCATATGTTATGGTGAAACCCTAACCTCTTTGTTACAAACCTATTATGATTGATTTTTCGGACTATGATCTCCCCCATGTCTTCATTTGGGTTAGGTTGTACTTGGTCTTCAACCCCATGAGCAAAGCACCCTTGTATAGCAATATACTTGGGGGCGGTTACTAGTGGCGGTTGATTAAACCAAGCGACCGCCTTAAGCGACCGCCCGGTTCTCGCTTTATGGGAAAATGCCCTATTTTGCCCCCTCGTTCGTTATAAATAGCATCCCTCGCCCTATTAACGCATTATTATGTTCGGGATTGCTATTTTGGGCGATTAGGCGGCAAGTGGAATCTTGCGGGATTCAGTCTCAAGTGCCGTTAATGATATGAAACCTTTTCTCTTCTATTCTTGGTGATTCTTATTAAGGTAATGAATCTCCATCTGCAATTCTCTTCTTTTTAACGTCTACGATTGATATGAACCCATCCCCTTTTTGGTAGTGGTTACCCATTTGATTTGTTGTACTCCCTTTCCAATGTTCTTGAAGAGATCCTGTCCGGTAAACGAATCCCCGCATTTGTTTAATGGATGGATCCCATCAAGGGGAATGATTTGGGTAATAAATCTTTGTTAATTCTAGGGTTTCTTGTTACCCCCTTGTTCTAGACTTATTAAGCTTGAATTTCGGACTAAGATCATCCCAAAACGGATTGAAATCGGATGATAAAAAGTCTGATTTTCGGAGTTGGAAACTGTCTCAAATAGGCGGGTCGCTTGTGGAGGTCGCTTAACTTAAGCAACCGCCACAAGCAACCGGCTGGTTTCCAAGAATCGTGTAGGTTTGATTTTTGAATTGTTTTGACTCTTGACTCTTATACATTCTTGTAACCCTATGCCTAGGTGTTCTCTCGTTTCAAATAAAAGTCTTATAATAGTTTTTGGATTGCAAGTTAGAGGACTTCTACTAAATTACTGGTAAGGACATGCATTCTTATTTATATGCAATTACATATACATGATGATTATGTTGTTCTATTTACTATTCTTTGATCATGTAACTTGTCAGAATTGTATAAAGCATGTGAATCTTATTGTACACTTGCTGTTTGTGGTATTCCTTGATGTACTTCATCTTTCATGATATTGCACAACTGCTCATGGTATGATAAAGAGTGTTGTAGTGTGATTGTGATGGAAGGGGTATTCCATTGGGATATCTTGGCTTGGGATATCGGAAGGTCAGTGGAATGGGACACATGCCCGCTGATGTCTCCAAAGACTATCATGATTACTTGATGACATACTTAGGGAGTCTAGAATTGCATGGCTAGGTACCCCACGTGCTATTACCCTTTCGGCAGGGGAATTGAAGCCGGGTGACCCGTGACAATGGTGACGTGACTATGTTTCATCCAATAGCGGTAACCAGTCCGTGCGGAGACTCAGTGGTCCACTATTGGTCATGTAATGGTAGGGTTGCATATGTTAGGGTTGGGCTCATGGACGTCCAAGGAGCGGACCGGGTGTCGCGAGGAGTCATGAGAGCATCCGCCCCAATAATATGTGGATGACCATAGGGTTAAGGAGTGGAGTCCAACAGAGGTAGCCAGTCCGTGAGGATTCTTACTCCTAGGTTGCGAAGGATACCGAACCGAGTTGGTTGGTGCCATAGGGGAAGTATCTGGACTTCATATAGTATGTTACCATTATGACCTTGCATTGGATTAGAAACCTCGACATGCGCCAGTACTCATTGCCAATGGTCGTGGTGAGAGAGTGTTGACTTAACCCCCAGCCACGATTTTGAGAGCCGTGTGGACTTACCCCTTTGCCCAGGATCCCTACAGAGGTAACCAGTCCTTGCCGGATCGTAGTGATGAGACTTACCCAAAGGAGGGCTGGTGTATATCTTAAAGCATGTCACCATTAGAGACTTGCATAGTTAGATCTTAGTAGCATTCATATTTCGCATATCATCCATATCATTTCATATGTGCATTCGTGGATTGTATTGACATATATATGAGAATTGCTTGTTCCTTACCGAGTTCGTTGGAACTCATTCCTTTCATTGTATGTATTATATAAACTGTACAGATAGTTGCACAACGTCGGAAGTTGGAGATGATTCGTATGAAAGAGCCTTCTCGTTTGAAGTCGATGTGGCACAGACATAGGTACATGGACTTGCAGAGCATGAAGCCTCCCGAAGATGAAGATTATCTAGTTATTTATTTTGCTTCCGCTAAACTCGATATTACATTTGATTCTTGATTCTTTCCTTTGATTCTGTCTTGGATATTCATCGGAGTATTTGGACTCCTGTAACCTGTTTTATTAATTATTGCACTATTCTTGCTCTTGATTATCTGTATTTGTATTTATTATTATTGATAGACTAAAACCATGGATCCTCCCCCCGCGTTGCGCCCCGTTCCTCCGGCGGGCGGGGTGTGACAATTGGAATACCTCTTCTTTTGTCAATGTTAATGGTTTGTTTGATCATTTGACTGTGGAAATTGATACCATGGAATCCAGCCCGTATCCTGACCTGAAAACAATTGGTGAAAAGAAAGCTTTGCTATCCTGGGCCCTTGATGCTGAAGAGTTCTTCTGGTTTCAAAAATCTAGAAGCATGTACATCTTTGTGGGTGACAAAATACTAGATTTTATCACCTCAGCTCCAAGATTAACAATCATATAAGAAAATTTGAATCCATTGATCACGATGGCCTCACCCTAGTCGAACCACATCTCATTGCTTTTGCTTTTGCCCAATACATGCATAATCTCTTTTCAACCTCCAAACCCCTTGATACCTCTTTCATTCAAAGCCTTTTCCCTCCCTTGGATGATAGGGATAGTCTTTCTTCGTTGGCTTTTGTCCCTACACTTGAAGAAATAAAAAGGACAGTTCTATCTTTGGGACCCTACAAAGCACCAGGGTGTGACGAGTTCAATGCTTTTTTCTTCCAAAATAATTGGGACCTTATTTGTAGAGATGTCCAACACTTTGTCACCTCGTTCTTTACCATGGGGACTCTACCGTGGGTTAATAATTATACTCTATTGTGCTTCATACCCAAAAAGGAGAATGCTCGGCTTGTCTCTGAGTTTAGACCCATTTGTAATGTCACTTATAAGATCCTTGCAAAAATCTTAGCCCTCCGGTTGAAACCCATCCTTAACCAGATTATCTCCCCCCTTCAGGATGCCTTTGTGCCCAGAAGACAAATAACTGAGAATGTGTTCCTTGCACATGAGATTGTCCATTTCATGAACAAGACCAGGGGGCAAGGTAGGTTATGTCGCCCTGAAACTCGACATGTCTAAAGCCTACAACAGAGTGGAGTGGAAGGTTATTAGTGACCTATTCAAATTCTTAGGGTTTAATCAAACTTGGTGCTTGTCTCTAAGCTCATGAGCTCTGCCACTTACTCGGTCAAAATCAATGGCTACCCCTTTCAGTGGTTTTCTGGCACTAGGGGAATTAGATAGGGATGCCCACTCAGTCCCTACCTCTTCCTACTCATTATGGAAATCCTATCCAAATTCTTAATGAATATAGGTCTCTCAATATGTTCAAAGGCATTAAAATTGCAAAAAATGCACCAGAAGTTTCTCACATTTTCTTTGCAAATTACATGTTTCTTTTTTTTCGTATGGAAAAGGAGGATGTGTTGACCTTGAAAGCCACTATGGAGCTTTTCTCTGATATCACAGGACAATAAATCAATTTGGAGAAAAGTGGAGCCTTTTTTAGTAGAAACATCAGCCATGAACAGAAAACCCAACTCTTGTCGATGTTGAGGATCTCTAAAATGAAAAAGGATACTCAGTACCTCAAAACTAACCTGCTGCATGGAAGTTCCAAGTCAAAGAACTTCAAGTTCCTCCTTAACAAGATCAATAGTCGGTTTGCCTCATGGAAAGCATCTACCCTCTCATTTGTTGGAAGAGAAGTTCTCATCAAATCTGTCTTACAACCCTTATCTCTCTACCACATGCAATGCTTTCACTTCCCAAAATCAATCTACAAACAAATTGATTCTCTATGCCATAGATTTTGGTTAGGAAGCCCTAATCAAAAAAAAAGAAGGTGGCCTTAATCTCATGGGACAAATGCTGCACACCAAAATATCTAGGGGGACTGGGGCTCAAGAAAGTTGACGATATAAATAAAGCCCTACTGCTCAAACAAGGCTGGAAACTTCTTAATGACCCCACATCCCTATGGGCTTCAGCTATCAAAGCCAAATACTTCCCCAACTCAAGCTTGTTCATTCCCAAAGTCAAAACAAAAGTGGTTCCTGGCCTTGGCAAAGCCTGTTCAATATCATTCTAGACTTGAAGAACATGATCTCCCGCCAGATAGGGAATGGCACCAACACCTAATTCTGGTATGACCCCTAGTTACCTGATGCCAAGATTGTAAGTGAGAAGTACCCTCAATCAAACATTTGGGTACACAACACAACAATATTGAAATGTCACAGTATATTTTGGTAAACAGGGAGTATCTCTCAAACTTTAATCTCACTCAATTCCCTATCTCCCTTTTGAATCTCAATCATTCACATGACACCTGGATATCACACATATCCACCAAGGGTGATTTCTTTTCTAAATTGGCAGGTAAGGCTCTGAGTAAACAAAAATTTGATATAATGACCAGTGCTTTCACCCAATGGTGGAAAATGTTCTGGAAACTACTGCTACATTCCAAACTCAAATCCTTCTTTTGGCGTCTTCTGAATGCAGGCCTACCAGTTAGAGCTACACTATCTTGATGGACGGAAATGCACAATCTTTGTGAACTGTGCGGAGATAAGACAAAGACTATCTGGCATGTCTTCATCTCTTGTGAATGGGCCCAGAGAATCTGGGCGGCGGGACCTCTTGGACTGCGAACAGATCACCTAGCTCAAAGATCCATGTTGCACTTGTGCAATAAGTTCAACTAGACAAGCATAAAACTCAGTAGTATTTTTCAGCCTTTGTGACTTCATGTTATTTCATATGGGAAGAGAGAAATGATGAATCTATGAAAAAACTTAAGCCCAATCCCCATAAGATAATAACAAATATCAACAGATGGCTTCTGGATATGAACCTCTCACCTACTTTGGACAAACACCCCAACAATATCTCTCACAATTCACAACATGAGTATAGAATGCTAGATACTTATTTTCCTATATTGTTATATGCAGGGGTATATAATGAAGAACTAAAGGTGGCAAGATGGAGTGTGGGATTTATGGGGCATGGCTGTTTCACTTTTGCTAAAGCAGGGCAGCTGAAAAAAAAACAACTCGATAGAAGCGTTAATGAAGGCAATAAAGGAATGAATCAAGAACACGGACACTGATCGCATCAAAGAAGTGTGGATCAATGACATTAAGGCAATCCCCCTCTTCGACACTCCACCCAAGTTGCATTGGCCTATTCACCTAATAATATCTCATTTGGTAGACATTAAGTCTACTTTGCTACATGCCACATTTTGTAATTATAAGTCCCCAACACTCCTTAACTCCTTTAATAGTATAGCTAGTAAGTTTATTAGCGATTATGTACCAACCAACAGACTAGGTAGTTTAAGCCCCATACAAACTGACGACATATGTATGATGCTTAATCGGTAATTAATATATTTCTTCGATAAAAAAAGATCAATTTCTGTACAGAATTAAATGACTACAACAACCCTAGAAGGAAAATTAAACAAAACTACATTGACATTGGGATTGGGCGTGTGCCTACAACAGATCTGCTATGAATTCCTACCAAAAAGAAGAACAAAACAAGGGAAAACTATGGAAGCACAGAATCACAGAAGAAAAACTCCATTAGAAGTCATTTTCGCAGTATCTCCTCTTTCTCTATCAGTCACAAACACCTCTCGGTTTCTCCAATCTAGCCAATCCTGCATTCTTGAGATAGAAAGCTTTTTCAACCCGAGAACAGGACCTCTCCATCTCAGCCCTGCTAAAGTTGGCCCTTGATTCATCCTTCCCCATTCGACCTGGACTTGACTTCACTTTGGCCATGAACGATTGGGTGTTGGTCATGTAATTAGGGCATTGCAGAGGAGATGCATTGGTTCTACGAGATCTTGATATTGCCCTACAGATATTCATATCCACAATTTCTGGGCTCTTAACCAAGTTGAAACTCGATGATTGCCTCCTAGGTTGAATTGAACTCCTATGCTCTCTGCTTGTTCTCTCAAAATTTTCCTGAAAAATTGAATGTTCCCTTATTAGTTCATACAACAGAAAATGGGTTTCAAATTTGAGATGTTCCAAGTCTTTCTTACAGTGAAGGTACGCTGTTGCGCTCTCTGCGACAAAATGGCTTGTTTGGTTCTCATCAGAGCTTGCATCCTACGCAGAGTTGAAGCTGCTCGCTTTCTAACTAGAAAACCCCTAATGTGGGCTTGAACCCAGGGGCGGACCCAGGATTCAAAAGTGGGGGGGGCCAAGAATAAAAGTCCAGATAACCTTCCCGTCGGGAAGCACTAATGCTTATTTTGTAGGGCCCATTATTGATAATAATTTTTTTTGACAAATATAGATAAATTAAAGCCAAAAAAAAAAAGACATGAATTCAGCCCTAGAAAGTCATACGCAAACCAAAATTTTCTTTGTTAGTAGATGCAAACCAATGGTAGTTTTACCTTACTAACTATAGACATTTTATTCACAGTATAAAATCAAATAACAAAAATTGTAAAATAAATAAAGAAACAAATAGTATAAAATCAAATAAAAATAATAAAAAAATAGAAACGATAAATAAATTGAGAAAGAGAAAGAATACCTAATTGTGGAGAAGATTTTTTTTCCAATTTTTCCTTAACCCATACTTATAGAAAGGGAAGAGAATAAATAGAAAGAGAATATGAGAGAGGAGAGAATAAATACGGATTGAGGAGTTAATTTCTAATTAGGAATGAAATTTTGAATACCTAATAAGATTTTTTTTCAAAATTTTTCCTTAACTCACGTTTATAAAAAGATAAGAGAATAAATAGGAAGAAAACATGAGAGAGAAGAAAGGGGAGAATAAATAGGGAAATAAAGAAACAAATAGTATAAAATCAAATAAAAATAGTAAAAAAATAGAAACGATAAATAGATTGAGAAAGAGAAAGAATACCTAATTGTGGAGAAGATTTTTTTCCAATTTTTCCTTAACCCATACTTGTAGAAAGGGAAGAGAATAAATAGAAAGAGAATATGAGAGAGGAGAGAATAAATACGGATTGAGGAGTTAATTTCTAATTAGGAATGAAATTTTGAATACCTAATAGATTTTTTTTCAAAAATTTTCCTTAACCCACGTTTATAAAAAGATAAGAGAATAAATAGGAAGAAAACATGAGAGAGAAGAAAAGAGAGAAGAAATAGGAGAATAAATAGTGATTGAGGAACTAGTTTTTAATTTGGAATGACATTTATATCCATTATATTACCTTTAAAAATGGTTCTCAATATTGAGGGGGGGCCAAATAGTGACATTTCACATGTAGAAAGAGAAAAAGCTGAAGAAAAATAAAGGAATTAGCATAAAGACTAAAAAATTAAGGAATATATAACAAATTTTAAAAAATCCGGGGGCATGGCCCCCTGGCCCCAATGCAGGTCCGCCCCTTCTTGAACCTTCACTACTCCTTTCAAAGCTCGGAGAGCTTTTCTCGCCTGCAATAAACATCATTGCCCGATTAATAACAAGTTTTGGGGAAAAAAAAGCAGAAAACTCATTCGAGATTCAAACACTTACCAAGTATCCCCTGAAGATAGATTGAATCTTCACTGCAGCCCATCTCTCTCGATCACCAACAAAGATTGTTTTTCTCCCATCAATAGTAAGTCTAGCCTTCTCAGCCGAAGCATATGCAGCAACTAGAGCAGCATCAACTGCCGCAGCTGTGGCTGCAATTGCTTGCTTGTTGAGTTCTCCAACGGTTTTGTTGTAATGGGATTTCACCAACACAGCTTCAGCTTCAATCTCAGGAACAACAGTTGGTAAACTCCATCGCCTCTTATCTTCGCCATAACTGCTCTGTTCCTTCTGTTTCTTCTTCTCCATTAGGTTCTTGAACCATCGAATTGTTTTTCCCATTCTTGAAGTAAAGCAGATATTTTAGCAGTAATCCAATAGCTACGTAATTGTTTCTGTACTTTATATCTTTAATGAGATTGAAGAGTATTTATAGAACTTATTTTTTACCGTTGTTATACTTAGTTTCTAAATTTTGATCATTTCGTATTTTTGTTCTTACACATGTTTAGTGTTTAAATTGCAGAACGTTAAAAAAATTTAAATTTAGAAAGATTTTCCCGGATTTTATTCCTTTTCAATTTTCAATGAAACATTACTTTGTCTTAATGAATGAGTTAGTTAAAGTAATCTTTTTAACTTTTTTAAACCCTTAAAAAACGGTTAAGCTAGTTTAGAAGAGACAGGTGAGGAGGATTTTAAAATTTGATTCATCAACGGTAAGAATGTTGTAAATTAAAGTAATTTAATATTATCTCATAGTAGAGAATATATCTGCAACAAAACACATTTAATTAATTTCGACTAGCTACACATAAAATTCCATCCTAAGTTGAATCATTTGCCATCCCATGCACGTCCATGTATTTCTTGTTGTCCAAATAGTTGTCTAAAGCCTTTTGGTTGTTTTAGTTTGTCCTGTGGCTTACTGCTTCCAATCGAGACCTAAAATGTGACTGTGTGAGAATTGTTCATTGAAGCACAAGTTTTTTTGTATAATTCCTTTCTAGAACACAATTGATCATGACCCAACCTTATGAGTATTCGGACTATAACAGTTATGATGAATAGTCACTCACTTTTGATAGTTATATGATTCTAGAAGATGACTTAGAATTGGGTCAATCACATTTTATTAGAAATGGACAATAAAGTGGTTGTACT
This sequence comes from Hakea prostrata, assembly GCF_041222555.1. Classification (NCBI taxonomy): domain Eukaryota; kingdom Viridiplantae; phylum Streptophyta; class Magnoliopsida; order Proteales; family Proteaceae; genus Hakea; species Hakea prostrata. Next base: position 36,836,313 of record NC_142604.1, on the reverse strand, counting down.
AGCCAAAACTCGTCTACGTATTATTGGCATACGAAGCGCATGCATAATGAGCACGGAGAAAAAGAACCGAATACTCCAATGTCGGTTAAGCATATCATTGGTCTGTGGTCCGACCACATACGATCAAACCGAATAGAACCTGGTTGGTCTTCCCTAGTTCGATGGGGCTTCAGCTAGAGGTGGGCCTAAATCTGGGCCATGCCTTAGTAAGTTTACAGCCTTTAGTGAGTTGGGTCGTTGAGTTACCATACTTTGGTTTTGAATTAACTGAGTTCTTTTCGCTCCTTCAACATCCCAAGTTCTTAGGGCAACAGAAGAATTTTCAATATTTCAGACTGTCTCTGATTGTTTGTAGCATCACCTCGTCTTCAATCCTTGAAGTTGGAACGTTCTCAGCATTCGGAAAGGTAATTGACAGATTAGGTCCCTTGATTTGTACTGGTAGATCGATTGGTTGATTACTGATACGGAGAGATTATGATCAGACCGGGTTCATACCTGGTCCGACCCTCGACCCCGGTCGAGACGGAGAGAACCTACTCGCTCCCGAGCGAACCGGATCCGGAAGATGGCTTGCTGAAGAAGAAAGCTTATTCGGTTGCAAGCATGCCCTAATCCTACTTATGGATTAGGGTAATCACCCTAATGGTGGCCGACTCGAATTGACAGCTGCTGTCACATCCTCCCAGCCGGTACCCTATCTGACATACCCGAGAGTGTGATCCACAGCCCGAAGATCAGATATCGAGTAATCAACCTCCCACATAAACAATAACATAATCATGAACAATAATAATCGAAGTGCGAAAGATAAACCATAGATCCAAATAAGGAAAGAATGAATCATATATAAATCAGAGTACTAAATATAATCAGAGTGTCTAAAGCAGATAAGTAAAGTGAGGCGAAATCCCACTCTACAACCAACGGAAAAGTAGTTCTAAAAGAGAAGAAACAGGATAGAATCTAATCCCAATAGCAGGTACAATAGGTAACTAAATTGTTCTCAATCTTATAGACAATATCCCTATAAGTATAAATCTCATAAATGGCACAAGGGCGCTTCCACTCTATGGTCGGACTAAGCATCGTACGGAGCATAACCACTCGCGGGATCTTCAGCGTAATTGTCGTAACCGCAATCACCTTCCTGGAGATATGCCTCTTCTCCTTGCGCTTCTTCATACGAGCAAATCATGATATTCGAACTTGTAGAATAGTCTAACAAACATTGTACAATAAAGGAATGAGTTTCAAAGAAACTCAGTAAGGCAGTTAAATCCATAATAACATAAATGGCAAGATTACAAAACAAACATAGATGCAATATGGTATGAGACAAACAATGAATGTATGAATCTAACTCTATATATGCTAGTCTCTATTGGCAGACATGCTTTAAGTCATAGCACCGTACTTCTGTAGGAAAGTCTCAATCACTCATCATCAGTTGGTAATGGGTCCGGCATCCCTCGGGACATTCCATGGCTGGGGGTATAGGTCACCACTCTCTCACATAACCATTGGTCTAAGTACCGGCGCATGTCAGGGTAAAGCCTAGCCAAATGCAAGTCTTCTACTTAGTTACATCAAGTCAGATCCAGATACGTCCATTCCTCGTCCCTGACGATCCTTTCCGGTATCCTTCACACTAGAGTCCTCATAGTCCCTGACTACGGACTCATCAACCCTACTGGTTATCCACATATGGTAAACGGGAAGCTCTCACGTCCTCTCACAGGTTGGTTACCGGTCTTGAGCCCAAGTCTATCCATATGCAACCCTACCAATAAATGGCCCCCACAATGTGATTCCTGTACTCTCACGGGTTGGTTACCGGTCTTGAGCGCCCATGAATCCCCATTACTACCACGGGTCGTTCGGTCTCAATACCCCTCCGATTAGGGTCTGACATAACGGGACATCCTAGCCAAACACTACTAGACAGTCCTAGATATGTCATCCAACAGTTTAGGAAGGTGTCCAGAGGGCATCTCCGGAAACATCCCATAATATTCCCGTAGTAGTCCAAGGACAGAAGTGTCAAAAGGACACCTCTCCTTTCCAAACCATACTTAAGCATACACAAACATCAATTCATAACATCACATATATGGTAACTTCATATATGGAAAGAAATCAATAATTACAATCAACTTGTATATAACTGGTAAATAAATCATACATGAGTCAATTCAATATAAATAAGTAATGCTACTGATATCAAGACAGTACCACAGTAGTATCACATTATAAGAATCTAATTAAAGAAATAAATTAACAAGATTCAAATATAGAAACTAAGATATGCAATTTATGTTGTTAAAGAAGTAACCATCCTTACCTTTTATAACTTGCAAAGGAATCCTAAGAAATCAAGTAAGATTTTGAAAAACTTGAGAAGAAGGTCCTAAACAAGTGTATACAACATATTAGGAAAGATCCCTAACAGAAAAGATACCAAAACATCCAAAACAGACCAAATATGGAGTTGCTGTACTCATTGGTCGATTGGATTGGTCTACTGCCCCAGTCGACCAATGAAGACAGTAGCCTACAAAATCAGAGTTTTAAGATATAAGATCCGAATTTGGTGGTTCAAAAGGGTACTAATCAAGGGGTAAACTACATTAGTAGTATCCTAACATATAGGGGACCTCAAAACACTAATCGAATCAAGTCTTCAAGATACAAATTAGGAAACAAAAAGTTACCATAATTAGATCAATCATGGTTCTTGAAGAATTCAAGATAGAAATCATAGACAAGAACAATAGGAGAATGAATCATTGATTCAGATAAAGATATCATGGAAGGCATACTTAGATCTTCAAGAAAATAGACCTAAGAGCATAAATCTAAATAAGGAAACAAAACCTACCATAGATGTAACTATCATGATTCATGAAGAAAGCATGGTATGGTAGAAGAGAAACAACTAGAGATTGATAGATCATGGATCATGAAAAGAAAACACAGCGATTGACTACTAACATGATCAATATAGTAGATCTAAGAAGATCAGAATTCAAATCAAAAGATGAACAAAGACAAGATCATGATTTGATCATGATTCCTTCAAAAGCTTGCAATGATCGTGGTTAAGATCATTGCATTAGCCATTAATCCTTAGGAAGATCATGAGAGACAAGTCCAGAGATGTTTGCTACAGAGAATGCAACATCTCCTCTACTGTCTCAACTCAAAAAGGAAAGAAAAACAGAGATGAAGGAGAAGAAGAGAGTGTAGACATACCTTTGATGCAAGAGGAAGAGTTTTGACGAAGATCCGTCAAGAAAAACACCAAGGATGCAAGGGAGATGACTTGCAGAGGTCTTTGGTTAGTTCCAAAGAGTTTGGAGGCAGAAAATACGAAGTAGACCTGAGATTGGACTTAAATAGAGCAAGCAAGACCTAATTGCCAAAGACAGAACCCATTGGTCGAGTGGATTGGTCGACTGGTCCAGTCGACCAATCGGTTCAACGCAACTCCTAAACAGGGAATTGAAGACCCAGATCAAATCCAATCCTAAAGGGGTTTTGCACACATATCAAGTGACTTACCTAATAGGTAGAAATGCCTTCAAACCATGATAGAGAGCACTCCAAGTCCATCAACTAATCCGATCTTCATCAAGATTCAGTTTCCATAAATAGAACTTCATCATCAACTCTCATGGATTCAAAGCCAGACACCAAGTCCTCCACTGGGATGGCCCAAAGCTGACTTCTTACTTTACTTCGGGTCACTGGACCTACAAACAACAAGGTTTCCGGGTCAAGGTTAGGGCTGGGTTTTACATTCTCCCCCCCTTAAAGAAATTTCATCCTCGAAATTGAAAGCGTACCTGTGCTTCCAAAGAGGTAAGGAAACTTCTCCTTCATATCTTCTTCCTTCTCCCAAGAAGCTTCTTCAGGGGGTATGGTTCTTCCACCGAATCTTCACCAAAGGAATGGTGCGATTCCGCATGCTTGTCCTTCTTATCCAAGATTTCGGCCGGCTCTTCATCGTAGGTTAAATCAGCACTAAGTCCTTCAGGTGCTTGCTGCAAAATGTGTTCCGGATTCTCTATGTATTTCCGGAGCATCAAAATATGAAACACATTGTGAACTCCAACAAGAGGCGGAGGTAATGCTAATCGATACGCAACAGGTCCAACCTTTTCCAAAATCTCGAAAGGTCCAATGAAACGAGGGCTAAGCTTTCCCTTAACATTAAATCTCATCACACCCTTCATTGGTGAAACCTTCAGAAAAACTTTCTCTCCAACTTGAAATTCCAAATCGGTCCTTCTCTTATCAGCATAAGATTTCTGTCTTGGTCAAGGGCAGACTTAATCCTTTCTCTTATCATATCTACCATAGCACTCGTAGCTTCAATCATCTCAGGACCTAAGACTTTTCTTTCACCTGTCTCGATCCAAGACAAAGGTGTCCTACAAGTACTGCCATACAAAGCCTTGAATGGAGCCATGCCTATTGTTGCTTGATAACCGTTGTTATAGGCAAACTCAACCAAAGCTAGGTGTTCATCCCAATTTCCCCCCCCCCCCCCCCCCCCCCACCCCCCCCCCCCCCCCCCCCCCCCCCCCCCTCCCCCCCCCCCCCCCCCCCCCCCCCTGCCCCACCCCCCCCCCCCTCCCCCCCCCCCCCCCCCCCCCCCCCCCCCCCCCCCCCCCCCCCCCCGCCCCCCCCCCCCCCCCCCCCCACCCAACCCCCCCCCCCCCCCCCCCCCCCCCCCCCCCCGGCCCGGCATACCCCCCCCCCCCCCCCCCCCCCCCCCCCCCCCCCCGGGGGGGGGGGCGCCCGCGCTCCCCCCCCCCCCCCCCCCCCCCCCCCCCCCCACCCCCCCCCCGCGCCCCCCCCCCCCCCCCCCCCCCCCCCCCCCCCCCCCCCCCCCCCCCCCCCCCCCCCCCCGAATACCCGTGGGGGTGATACACCGCAAGATCTAGGTTCAGGGACAATTCCATACAATACATGATAAAGTAAATTTAAATGGACCAGAGATAAATCAGTTCAAGTATTTAATAATCAAAAATGAAAAGAAAGGATTACAATATTCAAAATCCTTTCAAAACTGAACATCAGAGTTATACGAAAAGAAAGAATATATAATGTTGCAGCGGAAATAATCTAAAGAATTCTAAGGAAAAGACTCTCCATAAGAGCAGTCTTGGCAGGAACAGGAAGAGTCATGAGCCTCCACTTCGTCTCCAATTTCACCGTCTGGGTAACCACCTGATAAGGGATCCTCAACGAAAAAGGGGTCCTCATGACCTGTAGAACAGTCTAAAGAAATAACAAAATAAAGGAATGAGTTCATAGAACTCAGTGAGGTAACACAATCACATCATATCTTCATACAATTCCAATTTCAACATTCATAAGACAAACATGTATTTAATAATATAAATAAACAAATGCAAAGTGATGATATGAGATTCCTAACTCTATAATGTAGTCTCTAAAGTAGACACGCATTAAGTCAAACACCAGTCTTCTTTGGGCAGTCTCATCACTCTTCCCTCACGGCACTTAAGCACGTCTGTTGGGTTCTCCGCGGTTGTTGGGTAAAGTCTCATCGAGCCATGGTTGGGGATTAAGTCACCACTCTCTCACATCACCATTGGCATAAGATCTGGCGCGTGTCAGGGACAAACCTAAGCCCAATGCAGGGTCATACAATCTCGTACTACAATGGTCCGGATATCTCCCCTCACGCCTAGTGCTCTGTTGGTTCAATACCTTCCCACCTATGAATGTAATCCTCAACGGGAGGCATCTGTTGGATTACATCCCTTAACCCGATGATCATCCACATATAATAGACAGGATGATCTCCATGTCCTCTCACGGGTCGTTTCACCGGTCTTGAGTGCCCATGAGCCCTTATCTGTTATATGCAACCCTACCTCTCAATGATGATAGTGGGCCTGCTCGATACAGGACCCAGCCACTACCATCACGGGTTAACCGGCTTCAATACCCCCGCGCCGGAAGAGTAGTAGTACTCAAGAGGTCACCTAGCCCAACACTTCTAGACATGCCCTAAATATGCCAACCAGTAGTTAGGGAAAGCGCCAAGGGCACCATAGGAATGCGTCCCATACCGCCTCCTCTGGTATCCTATGGCAGAAATGCCAAAAGGGCATTCCCCATTCTCCAACCACAACTAAGCAATCATATAACTAGGGCGATGGGCGAACCCACAACCCAAACAGATAATACAAGGTAGAAGAAATAATAATATTTCTCTTCTCCCTTCACATACATTCACATTCCATATCATAACAACATTAATATATTTCACAAGAAGAGGCAACATCATAAGTAATAATGATAAACATATATTATGACAATTCATATTTATCAAAAGATATAAAACAACAACAATCAATTCAATATAATGGGTTGGTTATTCCTCACCTTTTACTTTGATATTTCTCCACAAATCAATATCTCTTCCCACAAGGAAATAACCTTTGGGTAATTTATCCTAATCATGCAAAAGGATTAACCAAATAAAAATAAGAGTTAATTTGGGTTTAGTAAAATATGTAAAAATATTCCCGTAACAACCCCAAATAGAACTCTAGGTTTTAACTCACCCTTTTAACCTAAATCGGCTAAAAGTTATAATTTTGTCTTTAATTGAAGTCGAAATGAAATGAAATTGTGGGGAAAAATTAATTGGAAATAAAGAGATCACAAGGGTATTCTCAATTTAATTTAATTTGACCTAAATCACAGTGCCCCAAATTGGCTCTCATAAATCACCCGTGGGTAACCTAGAGAGTCAAAATGAATCACCCTTATCATGGGATTGCACCAATAACTCATTTATTAGAAAGCGACATTAAAATGAAAATTGAGAAATAAGCTATCAACCTAAACATGCTTCCCTTTCAAGATTCCTCAAAAGGGAAGGAGAGAAAATACTCACAAAATTGTGAGTAAGAGAAGGATTAAATAAAACTAACCTTTCTTGAAATTTTCTTGAAGATTCGAATCACGGGAATGCCTCCGGAAGAATGGAAATCGCCCCCTCTTTCGTTTCTCCTCTTCCCGCAGCCTCAAAGTCGTTCTTGTAAAATAAAAAGCGGCTACGGATGAGTTAAAACATAAAATAGGGTTTAAGAATTCGAAATTCCGTTTTTGCCCCTAAATAGAAAATAGGGTGGGGGATTGGTTCACCCAACCGGCCCAACTTTCTGTCCATGGTTGGACCCCCAAACGGACTCGGAATTCAGTGAATTTTAGCTCGTTGGAAAGGTATTTCGACGATCTTCGATTTGATACCTTAATTGTCTCCATTGGATTATCCATCGCTGATTTACGAATATGCCAAAACCGCCTTTTAACACCATCGTGATGAATCTTCTCTCTTCTTTTAAACTCCATGAGAGTTATCAAATCATCACTAGGTTCATCCACGATCATTTGGTCCTCCTCCGAACCTTCGGGATCAACTCGAATGGTCCACAGTTGTTGCCGACTCAAGGCCCGGGTTCGCGGTCCTGAAACCATAGGTTAACGGGTTAGAACCCCGCCCGGCCCACCACCCACCCCCCCCACCCCCCCCACACCCCCCCCCCCCCCCCCCCCCCCCCCCCCCCCGGATGGGGGCCCTTCTTAGGGAAAGAGGGGGCCGTTTTGGCCCACCCACCAACCCCCCCCCCCCCAATGTCATTGCCTTTACTTGTCCGAGGCAAGCTAGTCACAAAGTCCATAGAGATATCCTCCCACTTCCAACTAGGAATAGGAAGAGGTTGAAGTAATCCAGATGGGGGTTGTCGAACGGCTTTCACACGTTGGCAAGTCTCACACTTGGCAACAAAATCATCAACATCAGCCTTCAAACCAATCCACCAAAAATGTTCCTTCAAGTCCTTGTACATCTTGGTGCTTCCTGGGTGTATAGTAAAGACTGACTGGTGTGCTTCCTTCAATATTTCCTTTTTAATTTCTTCGTTTGTAGGCACGCACAGTCTTCCTCTAAACAATAAAGCACCATCCATGGATATACCAAAGTCGGGGTCCGACTCAGGATTCGAAGAAATCTTCTCAACTTTGATCAAAAGTTCTTGGTCAGAATTCTGCAGAGCAACAATCTTATCTCTAAGGCCAGATCTTGCCGTCATGGCAGAAAGAATAAAATCAGAATTTTCAGGGACAATCTCCAAATCAAAGCTCTCAATAGAAGACCACAATGGTAAACTCAAAGCATTCAAATCCAAAGTCTTCTTCTGGTTCTTCCTACTAAGAGCATCAGCAACAACGTTTGCCTTCCCAGGGTGATACTGAATATCACAATCATAATCAGAGACTAGCTCCAACCATCTCCTTTGTCTCATGTTCAACTCCTTTTGGGTAAAGAAGTATTTCAAACTCTTATGATCCGTGAAAATGGCCATCTTCTCACCGTAGAGGTAATGTCTCCAAATCTTCAAAGCAAAGACAACAGCGGCAAGCTCTAGATCGTGAGTGGGGTAATTCCGCTCATAATCTTTCAATTGCCGAGAAGCATAGGCTACGACCTTGCCATGTTGCATCAGTACGCAACCCAATCCAATCTTTGACGCATCGGTAAAAACTGTCATACCACCAGAACTATCAGGTATAGTCAAAACCGGGGCACTTGTCAATCTATCTTTCAACTTCTTCGAGTTCTGCACCACTTGAGCATAGCTCACTATAGGCTGGACTGTGAGGTAAGCTTTAATGGCAGGGCACAGTCCTTTGAAGAACTTCTTCGCTTTGGCGAGATCGACCTTCAGAGAATCTGGAGCAAAGAAATGAAGCTCCTCAAACTTTTGTTGGTACTCCAACACAAACAAAGATCCTTGTGTGAGAACCATAAACTCAGCTTCCTTCGCATCTTTCACCGCCTCGGGGAAATAATTCAAGCAAAAAGCCTCTTTGAACAACTCCCAAGTTACAACTCCTACATGCAAACCTTCCAAAACGGGCCGAGTGGAGGTCCACCATGCATCAGCTTCTTGTTGCAAATTTTGTTCAGCAAACAGAATCTTCTGAGCTTCCGAGCATTGCAGATGTCGGAAAGCCTTCTCCAACTCACGAAGCCACTTGTTAGGAAACAAGGGATCCTTGGTAACTCCAGTGAAAGTGGGTACTTGCATCTTCATAAAACTCTCCATCAGGCGAGTATGAGGAGTTCCAGCTAAACCTCCCGCATTCAGGACTGCGGCATGAGGATTCACATTAGCACCAGTTTGAGTCTCATTATGCAAAGTGGGTACTTGCATCTTCATAAACTGAGCTGCTTGCCGCTGCATCATATTGCCCATAATATTGGCAATATCACGGAAGCTTCCAACATTCGGGGCACCGGGTATCTCACCACCTCCATGAGGTATTTCACCACCTCCATGAGGTATTTCACCATCTCCCTGAGGTATTTCACCACCTCCTTGACCACTGGATTCACCACGCCCACTTCTCAGAGTAACCATTCTCAAAAACCGAGAACATCAAAATACCGAATTTCGAAGTTTCAACATAAACCACAAGTCCAAATGATTTGAAAACTTAAATCATGCTTAAATATATCCATATAGTCATCAAACAATAATCCTTAAGGCAAAAATCACATTTTCCAAAAATTCAGCAGAAAAAGTGGTCTCTGTGACCATTGGTCGAGTGATTGGTCGACCGACCCAGTCGACCAATCAAGACAGAATGCGAAAATTCGCATTATAAGCCTCATTTCCACATTCCAACTTCATTTTATCCTCTTTCAAAGGTGAGAGAGCTCTAGGGAAAGTCTCCAAAGGTTCTTCCAAGTGCTGTTGAGGTGTTTTGGTGCTTCAACAACAACACTTCAACACACAACCATCACAAACAAGGTAAATCTTTCATTCTTTCTTCCATTTTCATCTTCTCATGCTTGCATTTCAATCAAAACCATGCTTTGCTTGTATCCAATGCTAGAAAACATGCTTAAGAATGCTTAGAAACATATTCCTTAGGTTTTAAACACAATGCCATGCATAGACAACAAGTTCTAACATATTGGTGTTCATCTCGCAACGTTTTCATACCGAAATTGTTAACTTTAGAAAATTTTCGTTTTCTCACAAACCGCTTGAAATTTCCGCACGAAATCAAATGCTACATGCTCAAGATGATATTGTAGATAGGTCCATAAAATTTTATTTAACCAATTTCAACTTTTCAAAAATCCAATTTTGACCTAAATTGCAAAATCCCCAAATTTTCCTTCTTGCTGAATTTTTCGCTTTAATTCAAGTTTTCGATCGATTTTCTTCAAACAAACTTCATAGACATGAAATTCCAAGTATTGCGCACATGCTAGTATGTTCAAATCAAATTTTCCCCAAATTTGAAATTTTTCAAAAAATTACGAAAATACCCTTTTGGCTCAAATCTTAAAGTAGCACTAACTGGAAATGTCTCTTGTCTCTTTCACAGATACACACTATGCAGAGGGGAGGGCGAGGACGAGGTAGAGGTCGTGGTCGCATTGTAGGGGCACTTAGGGGCAGAGGTCAGGTTCCTTCGAGCCTAGACGGGAGGTTCGGAGACCGGACATGTTCGACACACCTCAGGCCGAGTTTTTGTACAAGGCCTACTTCGATTCTTGTAACATCGAGTTGGGACGTCCGCTTCACCTACGCCAACTCGAGTCTTTAGGATTCGGCGAGATTCGACACGTTGCGGTGGACACATCTCTTCACCGAGGATCCGCCGGTATACCCGGAGCTAGTGAGGTTGTTCTTCAGCAACCTTACTTACACGAGAGGAGGCTCGAGGTCAAGGACATCCACTTAGACTTGTCCTCGGGAGCGGGGTCTTCCCGGACTCGGATTCGCTTTTCCACCCGAGCACCGGGCTGAGATCTTGCGGGTTCCTTACTATCCACAACGGTGTGTGTGGATACCGCGAGGAGCAGATTTGGACAGCTATCTGATGCCGTACGAGCTACGCGAGATATGCTCTACACTATGGGATAGTCGTCGATGCTTCACTCCGTGGACCAGCGGACGGATGACGGATTCTGCACGGATTATCGGTCGCATAGTCGGCCGAAACATTATGCCGAAGGCCGGACATCACCATCGGGTCACAGTGATGGAGGCCTTAGTCATCTACCGCATCTACATGGGCTTCGAGATCGATCTCTCCTACATCATTCAGCAAGTCATCTTGGACTTGGTTCTGCGGCCTAGCATGCGGAACCTTTGCTATGGGAGGCTACGACCTTGATCTTCGGGCATTTCGGGGTGAGTTTCGAGGATACAGCGGTGGACAACGGTTCACGGGGATATGTCATCGGGACTCGGACCATTCGTCGAGATGAGACTGCGGCGATCGAGAGATCTCCTGGTCCGAAGGGTGAGGATGATGAGGAGACGAGAGGATGAGGATCGGGAGTCGGAGGATGGAGGAGGAGGATATCGGTCCTAATAGTGATGATCAGGCCGGAGATGATACGAGAGATGCACGAGGCTGGGCCGGTGCATCACGAGTTTCCTTCATCGCACTTCGAGGCGGGTGGCCCCTCTCATGCGGTTCCGGAGACTTCGGATCTTGGGGCACGGATGAGATCGATGACTTCCATGCTAGAGAGGATGGAGGTCGGACGGAGCAGATGTATGAGAGGATGGAGTCACGACGGGATAGGATAGAGCATCGGGTGACTCGGCTAGCGGAGGAGTTCGGAGCATACGAGAGATCGAGAGGAGATCACCTAGATAGACTGTACCCTAGGATTTTCATTTATGCATTTCAGATGTAATCGTTGTAAAAGCTTTTGAAATTAATGAAGTTCATTTTGTTTTACTTAATTATTGTATATTATGCACCTTTCTTTTATTTGCATTAGTGACATTTGTTTAAGTATAATTATGGTATGTTATTCAGAAATGTTCTGTTATGCTTCATAGGTTAAGTTTCTAATCCTAGTGTTCTATTATTCACTTCTAAGAGTAGAGGAGTCATTTCAGATCTATGACTCAGGCATGTTCAGTTATTGTCTTTTGTGGTTAGGATTTCCTCGAACCTTGGGCTCTGATACCAATCTGTCACATCCTCCCAGCCGGTACCCTATCTGGCATACCCGAGAGTGTGATCCACAGCCCGAAGATCAGGTATCGAGTAATCAACCTCCCACATAAACAATAACATAATCATGCACAATAATAATCGAAGTGCAAAAGAAAACCATAGATCCAAATAAGGAAAAAATGAATCATATATAAATCAGAGTACTAAATATAATCAGAGTGTCTAAAACAGATAAGTAAAGTGAGGCGAAATCCCACTCTACAACCAGCGGAAAAGTAGTTCTAAAAGAGAAGAAACATGATAAAATCTAATCCCAATAGCAGGTACAATAGGTAACTAAATTGTTCTCAATCTTATAGACAATATCCCTATAAGTATAAATCTCATAAATGGCACAAGGGCGCTTCCACTCTATGGTCGGACTAAGCATCGTACGGAGCATAACCACTCGCGGGATCTTCAGCGTAATTGTCGTAACCGCAATCACCTTCCTGGAGATATGCCTCTTCTCCTTGTGCTTCTTCATACGAGCAGTCATGATATTCGAACCCTGTAGAATAGTCTAACAAACATTGTACAATAAAGGAATGAGTTTCAAAGAAACTCGGTAAAGCGATTAAATCCATAATAACATAAATGGCAGGATTACAAAACAAACATAGATGCAATATGGTATGAGACAAACAATGAATGTATGAATCTAACTCTATATATGCTAGTCTCTATTGGCAGACATGATTTAAGTCATAGCACCGTACTTCTTTAGGAAAGTCTCAATCACTCATCATCAGTTGGTAATGGGTCCGGCATCCCTCGGGACATTCCATGGCTGGGGGTATAGGTCACCACTCTCTCACATAACCATTGGTCTAAGTACCGGCGCATGTCAGGGTAAAGCCTAGCCAAATGCAAGTCTTCTACTTAGTTACATCAAGTCAGATCCAGATACGTCCATTCCTCGTCCCTGACGATCCTTTCCGGTATCCTTCACACTAGAGTCCTCATAGTCCCTGACTACGGACTCATCAACCCTACTGGTTATCCACATATGGTAAACGAAAAGCTCTCACGTCCTCTCACGGGTTGGTTACCGGTCTTGAGCGCCCATGAGCCAGAGTCTATCCATATGCAACCCTACCAATAAATGGCCCCCACAATGTGATTCCTGTCCTCTCACGGGTTGGTTACCGGTCTTGAGCGCCCATGAATCCCCATTGCTACCACGGGTCGTTCGGTCTCAATACCCCTCCGATTAGGGTCGACATAACGGGACATCCTAGCCAAACACTACTAGACAGTCCTAGATATGTCATCCAACAGTTTAGGAAGGTGTCCAGAGGGCATCTCCGGAAACATCCCATAATATTCCCGTAGTAGTCCAAGGACAGAAGTGTCAAAAGGACACCTCTCCTTTCCAAACCATACTTAAGCATACACAAGCATCAATTCATAACATCACATATATGGTAACTTCATATATGGAAAGAAATCAATAATTACAATCAACTTGTATATAAGCTGGTAAGTAAATCATACATGAGTCAATTCAATATAAATAAGTAATGCTACTGATATCAAGACAATTACCACGGTAGTATCACATTATAAGAATCTAATTAAAGAAATAAATTAACAAGATTCAAATATAGAAACTAAGATATGCAATTTATGTTGTTAAAGAAGTAACCATCCTTACCTTTTATAACTTGCAAAGGAATCCTAAGAAATCAAGTAAGATCTTGACAAACTTGAGAAAAAGGTCCTAAACAAGTGTATACAACATATTAGGAAAGATCCCTAATATAAAAGATACCAAAACATCCAAAACAGACCAAATATGGAGTTGCTGTACTCATTGGTCGATTGGATTGGTCTATTGCCCCAGTCGACCAATCAGTCGACCAATGAAGACAGTAGCCTACAAAATCAGAGTTTTAAGATATAAGATCCAAATTTGGTGGTTCAAAAGGGTACTAATCAAGGGGTAAACTACATTAGTAGTATCCTAACATATAGGGGACCTCAAAACACTAATCGAATCAAGTCTTCAAGATACAAATTAGGAAACAAAAAGTTACCATAATTAGATCAATCATGGTTCTTGAAGAATTCAAGATAGAAATCATAGACAAGAACAATAGGAGAATGAATCATTGATTCAGATAAAGATATCATGGAAGGCATACTTAGATCTTCAAGAAAATAGACCTAAGAGCATAAATCTAAATAAGGAAACAAAACCTACCATAGATGTAACTATCATGATTCATGAAGAAAGCATGGTATGGTAGAAGAGAAACAACTAGAGATTGATAGATCATGGATCATGAAAAGAAAACACAGCGATTGACTACTAACATGATCAATATAGTAGATCTAAGAAGATCAGAATTCAAATCAAAAGATGAACAAAGACAAGATCATGATTTGATCATGATTCCTTCAAAAGCTTGCAATGATCGTGGTTAAGATCATTGCATTAGCCATTAATCCTTAGGAAGATCATGAGAGACAAGTCAAGAGATGTTTGCAACAGAGAATGCAGCATCTCCTCTACTGTCTCAACTCAAAAAGGAAAGAAAAACAGAGATGGAGGAGAAGAAGAGAGTGTAGACATACCTTTGATGCAAGAGGAAGAGTTTTGACGAAGATCCGTCAAGAAAAACACCAAGGATGCAAGGGAGATGACTTGCAGAGGTCTTTGGTTCGTTCCAAAGAGTTTGGAGGCAGAAAATACGAAGTAGACTCGAGATTGGACTTAAATAGAGCAAGCAAGACCTAATTGCCAAAGACAGAACCCATTGGTCGAGTGGATTGGTCGACTGGTCCAGTCGACCAATCAGTCGACCAATCAGTTCAGCAACTCCTAAACAGGGAATTGAAGACCCAGATCAAATCCAATCCTAAAGGGGTTTTGCACACATATCAAGTGACTTACCTAATCGGTAGAAATGCCTTCAAACCATGATAGAGAGCACTCCAAGTCCATCAACTAATCCGATCTTCATCAAGATTCAGTTTCCATAAATAGAACCTCATCATCAACTCTCATGGATTCAAAGCCAGACACCAAGTCCTCCACTGGGATGGCCCAAAGCTGACTTCTTACTTTACTTCGGGTCACTGGACCTACAAATAACAAGGTTTCCGGGTCAAGGTTAGGGCTGGGTTTTACAGCTGCGTAGTAATTTTTTGTAAAGGATATAATAACAAAACCACAAAGTTTTTTCCCGGGCCCTCTACTAGTCCAAACTAGTAGAAGTCTATTGCTCAACGGATCTAACTGTTAAGATCCAACGACTACCCGAAGAAGGCTCAAGTGCATCCAACGAAGGAGATTCGAAGGTACACTCTATATAAACCTCACTACCATACAAGGTGAGGGGATCGAAAAGATCACTATCTAACACTCAGACTCAGATACATACTGATAGACCTAAACTATCAGCGATCTGCTATCTAGATCGCCTTTCCCAGTTCTTCATTCCTTAGCTCTGCGCTTCTAGCAGAGCCGTTTGTGATTAAGTTCATCAACCGACTTAGCCTTCGGAGGTGGACTCCCGACCCCAGTGGTCGGGCCACATCTGACGCTTTCGTTTTGCAGGACATCACGAGGAGATCTAAGGGCTGAGCAGATTTTGGACGCATCAATTGGCGCCGTCTGTGGGAAACAACTTGAAAAGTCATGGTGACTAGATCAGCAGCCGCTGCACAGCGCAATTCCGGTGTTCAGATCCCCGGAGTGAATAATTCAGATATTCCCCAGGAAAGCCAAAATCCGATTGAAGTAGATGGTGGCCAGGGAGGACGTAATCCTCCTCCTGATACAATCCAAGATCAATTGGATCAGGTAAAGATTCAACTCTTGGAGGTGAGCCAAGCACTCCGCATGCTCACCAGACGGGTGGTTTTACCACAAGAGCTTGATCAGCGCGATTCGAGGAGAGGCGTGCATTGCCACGTGACCAGAGATTGGCCGAAGACCGGAATATCGATCGGAATTTCCGTGAAGGAGACCGAGGACTTAGGAGGATCGATGATCAACCGAGGCGAGACGATCGGTTCGACGGACCGCAAGAGAGTACAACTCGATTCAAACACAAGGTTTGATACAGGGGTAAGAACTCACTCACCCACTGTCAGAAGAACCGTTCGTGATGATCGAGCAGTTCGCGACGAGCGGAATGCTCGTGAAGGATGGGTTGTTCGTGATGATCGAGTATCATGGGATGATCGTGTTAATCGAGGCCGTGATCATATTGCTGAAGATCACCCGACCCAGATTGGTCAGGAATTGGCCAACATCAATGAGAAATTAGGGCGGTTGGCTAAGGGAAGAATAACCGAGGATATTTACTCGGTCATTCGGAAGACTCCCTTTGCCGAGCCAATTGCGGGATATCAGTTTCCCCGTAACTTCCGTTTGCCTACCTTTTCAACATTTTATGGCTTCGGAGATCCAACAGCTCACATCAGCTATTACCAACAGACCATGGCAGTTTCAGGTAATTCTGATGAAATTTTATGCAGGGTTTTTGGTTCATCTCTCACTGGAGCAGCACAAAAGTGGTTTTCGAACCTCCCCTCTCGGAAGGATCGTAAACTTTGACGAATTGGCGCGCCAATTCATAGGGCGATTCCGCAGTGGAATACGAGTCAAGAAAACGGAAGAAACCTTGTTTCTTGTTAAACAAGGAAAGAGCGAATCAATCAGAGAGTTTCTGAAAAGATTCAACAAAGTGACGATGGAGATAGAAAATTTGGATGAACAAGTAGCCAAAACTGCTCTATTCATGGGACTCACTAATCGGAAACTCCTGGAGTTATTACTACGGGATATGCCTGCGACTTATGCTTGAGTTGGTACGAGAGATGCCGAAAGCGAGGCTGAAGTCATGGAGATTCTAGATGCGCGCCAGGGAGATAATAAAGTCTCCAATAAGGAACAGAAGGCTTATGAGCAGAAGCAGAAGCCAAAGAAAAATGTCTGTGATCAGGTTGGAAAATCTCAGCCTTGGCGCCAAAGGTCCCCCGGTAAAAGTGAGTACACTCCATTGAATGCTCCTCGGGCTGATATTTTAAATATCCTCAAAAGAAAAAATATTTTAAAGTGGCCGCCTAAAATTCTTTTGAAACCCGGAGAGCAGCGGGATCGAGAAAAGTATTGCCGATTCCACAAGGACTATGGTCATTATACTAATGACTGTCGTCATCCGAAGGCGATATTGAGAGATTGATATCTCAGGGACATCTGTCTAGTTTCGTTAGCAGAAGAAGGGAGGAGCCACGTGAGCCACGTGCGGCTGCTCCTAAAAGGGATCGTTCGGTTAGTTCGGAACGATCAAGGGAGGCCCCGAAATCTAAGAAGGGCAAGGAGGTGATTGAAGCTACTCGGTCACCGATCCTTACCATCTTCGGGGGACCAGAGCCCGAATCACTCCGGAGTCTGAAAACAAAATCCAAATTTGTTGGAACCGGAGAGACGCAGAAGCGGAAGAAGCTGAATGGTGAAGATTCTATCACCTTTAGCGAGGAAGACGAAAGAGATGTTTGTTTACCTCATGATGATGCTATAGTCATCAAGGTAGAGATTGCACGACGGGAAGTGCATAGAGTTTTGATTGATACGAGGTCTCAGCGACCTAATTTCCTACAAAGTGTATAAAAAATTGAAGGTGGATCAGGACTTGATGAAACCTTCATCCACACATCTATATGGTTTTGCAGGGTCATCTGCAGTGGCGGAAGGATCGGTCCAGTTGGATTTATCCATTGGAAGTTTTCCTAAGGAAACAACTGTCCGAATCAATTTTTTGTTGGTGGTTCGGGAACTGCCAGCTTATAATATGATCCTCGGGCGACCATCTTTATCCAAGATAGGTGCTATTGTTTCGACAAAACACCTAAAGATAAAATTCCCGACTGATATGGGAATTGGTCAAGTCTCCTCTGACCAGAAGATCTCTCGGCAGTGTTATGTTGCCTATTTAAAAGACAAGGAGGGCCCGAGGAAGGTGACTGCCCTCCCCATAGAAGTTCGAGATGATCGGGAAGAGATAGAGATGCAAAGACCCGAACCAATGGAGAAGCTGGAACAAATCCAGCTGTGTACCGAGGATGAGAAAAAGATTACTTATATCGGGTCTGAACAGCTGGAAGGATTTAAAGATGAGTTGAAGTTATTTCTTCAGAGAATAAAGATGTATTTGCATCGTCTGCTGAGGACATGCCCGGAATCGATCGGGCCATTGCAGAGCACAAACTCTGGATAGACCCTAAGGCGAAACCAAGGATACAGAAAAGAAGAAATTTCTCCATTGAAAAATATGAAGCCGTTCGAAGCGAAGTTGAAAAACTTAAGAATTCTGGTTTCATAGAACCAATTGATTGCCCAACTTGGTGGGCCAACATGGTAATGGTAAAAAAGGCGAATGGGAAGTGGAGGATGTGTACAGACTACACAGATCTTAACAAAGCTTGCCCAAAAGATTGCTCCCCGTTGCCTCGGATTGACCTCTTGATAGATGCGACTGCAGGATATGAAACATTAAGTTTCATGGATGCCTACTCAGGGTATAATCAGATCCTTATGAATAAGGAGGATGAGAAGTATACGGCTTTCATGACTGATCGTGAAAGCTATTATTACAAGGTCATGCCTTTTGGCCTGAAGAATGCAGGAGCAACATATCAGAGGGCCGTCAACAAGATTTTCAAAGAGCTGATAGGAAAGAATGTTGAAGCTTATGTTGACGACATGCTAGTGAAAAGCTTTACAAAAGCAAATCATATTACAGATTTGACTGAAGTATTCTCAGTGCTGCGGAAATATCCAATGAAGCTAAACCCAGAAAAATGTGCCTTTGGAGTCTCTTCGGGCAAATTTTTGGGCTTCATGGTATCACAGAGGGGAATTGAGGCTAATCCTGCCAAAATACAAGCTCTGATTGATATGGAGGCTCCCAAAACTGTTCGTGATGTACAGTGTTTAACAGGGAGAGTTGCTGCTTTAAATCGATTCATCTCCAAGTCTGGAGAAAAATGTTTGCCTTTCTTCAAGGCACTTAAAGACCTGAAGGGCGATAAGGAAGCAAAGTGGACTGAAGAGTGCCGAGAAAGCTTTCGAGGAATTAAAAGAAGCACTTGGACAACCACCGATCCTGTCCAGACCAGAGAAGGGGGAAATATTACAGCTATATCTAGCGACATCCCTTTCGGCGGTCAGTGCAGTACTTGTTCGTGAAAAAGATAAAAAACAGTGGCCGATTTACTATGTAAGCCATGTGTTGCTAGATGCGGAGACAAGATATTCACAGATTGAGAAGCAGGCTCTGGCTCTCATGATGGCCGCCAGGAAGCTAAGGCCATATTTTCAAGCTCATCCAATCGAGGTATTTACAACTTTTCCTCTTAGTAAAGTTCTTAACAAACCTGATTTGTCTGGAAGGATGGTGTCCTGGTCGGTTGAACTCAGCAAGTTCCAAGTGAGCTTTAAGCCAAGAACTGCAATCAAGGCTCAGGCATTAGCCGACTTTGTAGTAGAAACTACTGCACCGGTGGAACCCACCATTGAGGATCCCATTATACCAACCACTTGGGAGGTATATGTGGATGGTTCGAGTAATAAAGATGGAGCAGGAGCTGGAATTCTATTAAAAAGTCCAGCAGGATTTATTATTCGATATGCTTTGAGATTCGCATTTGAAGCAAGTAATAACGAAGCAGAATATGAGGCTCTGATAGCAGGACTTCGGTTGTCAAAAGCATTATCTATTGCAGATGTTACTATTTATAGTGACTCTCAACTTATAGTCAACCAAGTCCAGGGGGAGTATGGTATTAAAGAACCACGCTTGCAGAAATATCAAGAGATAGTGCAGGCATTTCAAAACCAATTTCAGAATTTGAAGATATTTCAGATTTCGAGGAATGAAAATTCAGTGGCAGATGAGCTATCCCGACTAGCCAATGCCAAGGAAAAGAATCTAGACCCTTCGGTCTACATTGAAGAGATAACTTTTCCAAGTTATCATGAGAAAGAAATTTCTTATATTGAAGCAGAACGTTGCTGGATGGATCCGATAATCGAGTATCTAAGGGATGACAAATTACCTAAGGATCTAGTAGAGGCAAGGTTGATCAAGATTCGATCAGCTAGATTTGTTATTCAGAATGGGAGACTATACAAAAGATCTTATGCTGGACCCCTTATGAGATGTATAGGCCCCGAAGGAGCAAAATCAGCTTTGGCTGAGGTTCATAAAGGAATTTGTGGAGCCCACATGGGTGGACGAGCCCTGGCTCACAAAATTCTGAGACTTGGGTTATATTGGCCTAAGGTCCAAGAGGCTGCTATTGAATACGTTCGTCGATGTGGTAACTATCAAATTCATGCTACAATATCGAAGCGCCTGGCGGAAACTATGACTTCAATTCTAAATCCCATTCCCTTTGCGATGTGGGGAATTGATATCATGGGCAAATTCACCAAGGCATCAGGCGGACGGGAATATCTGATATTAGCAATTGATTACTTCACAAAATGGGTAGAAGCCAGTGCATTGGCGGCAATTACTGAGAAAAAATTGGAGAAATTTGTGCTTGAATCAATCATATATCGCTTTGGGATTCCAAAGATTATTGTCACTGACCATGGTACTCAGTTCGACTGTCCACAATTTGAGCAATTCTGTGGAACATATATGATCGAGCATCGTATGTCCTCAGTGGCATACCCCCAAAGCAATGGACTGGTAGAGGTTACTAACCGAACGCTACTGGAAGGAATAAAGAGAAGACTCGAAGCTGACAAAGCTTCTTGGGTCGAAGAACTTCATAATGTACTGTGGGCTTATAGAACTACGGTTCGAACACCCACAGGAGAAACTCCATTCAGGTTGGCATATGGATCCGAAGCATTGGCACCAGTGGAGATAATGGCGGGGACATTACGAGATCGTGAGTTCGAGGAAAAAGCAAATGAACAAGGACTGCTTGATAGTCTTGATTTGTTGGACGAAGTTCGGGCAAAGGCAATAGCACGAACTCAACATTATCAAAGAAGGATAGCTTCTCATTATAATACTCGAGTGAAGAATCGTCGGTACTTAGCCGGAGATTTGGTGTTGAGAAACACCCTAGCTTCCGACCCGCGTCACCAAAGAAAATTGGACCCTTCCTGGGAAGGACCTTATATGGTTGTGAAACCGGTCGGTTCAGGAGCTTACAGGCTGAAGAACATCAACACCCAGAAAGAGTTGGATCGTTCGTGGAATGCTAGGCATCTCAAAAAGTTTTATCCTTGAGGATGATTTCAATTTTGTTCGCGATGTAATCATTTTCAACTCAATCAATGCAATTTTTGGCTTTCAACAAACTATCTTTTGATTGGGGGCATCATACACCACATTCAAGAACAAGATCCAACTATAAGGCATCGGATGAAAATTCGTGTGGGTCCTTCAACACTTATGGAAATTTTTCGGACTTTCTTAAGTCAAGGCATCGGATTAAAATCCGAGTGAGTTCCTTTTGCAAGGCGTCGGTTTGAAACCCGAGTAAGTTCCTTCAAGACTTATTGAATTTTTGAATTATCCTTAAGTAAAGGCATCGGTTTAAAACCCGAGTGAGTTCCTTCTCAGACTTATTGTATTTCTCCGGAAATCCTTAAGTAAAGGCATCGGTTTAAAACCCGAGTGAGTTCCTTCTCAAACTTATTGTATTTCTCCGGAAATCCTTAAGTAAAGGCATTGTTTCAAACAACTAAGACCTAATGCAACAGCGATTCAAGTGGCTAGCAAAGTTCAAGAAAAGTTAATTTCTTATTTCTTCAAAAGATCCAAAGAGGCCAGTATCAAAACAATTACAAGAGCTGGATACAATCTTCGGTCAAAAAAGAAAGTCATCATAGGTGACTGTTAAGAAGTTATACAAGATCGACGCGACTTTGCTAGAACAAACATATGAGTCAACCATTGGTGGGGATTAAAGGAAAAGAAGAGAAGAAATGAGGATTACAAAAAATATTTCGATATGCATAAAATCCTCCGCAATTTCATACTCTTTGTCCAGCTTGTCCAAGAGAAGCATGGTCCTTGACCAAACTCGCATTCAGGACAAGCTCGTCATAATTGACTTCTTCCAGGGGAGAATAAACAGGAGAATCTTCCAGATAATGCATAATATCTGGATCGGAAGGTGGAGGATCAATCTTATCCTTGGTCCAGTCGGGAGGAGGAATACCCGGGTCGGTAAATACTTCGGGATGGCAAACAAGACCTTAGGGAGTCGTATCAAAATGAGGATCCTTCCTTAATATTGATTCCCATACTTCGTTCTCACCATCCCGATGCGCCCGCAAGTTATAAGCATTCAGCATATCAACAAAAGGCTTACTGTGTAAATACTAGAAGACGCAGCTCTGCGAACATCGCTTGGAAGGGATTCGGGCAAAGGAACGACAGCTTGCCTTTCGGTAACGTTTCATATCCTTTGGCTCCCGACTTTCCAACTGTTCGCTCCGATCCCGGATCTTCTCCCTAGCATCATCCAAGTCCGACCGAAGACGACCAATCATCGAATTTTTTTCTCCTGCCACCTCCCAAGCTAGATTCCGAAGGCGGGCAATCTCAACATCTTTAGCTTCGGAGATTTCCCGAAGCCTAGAAACTTCATTGCTCTACGTACTGAGCCTAGTAACCGCTTCCACTTGGTTGTGGAAGTTACCAAGAAGACTCCCGCAAACAACTTCTGAGTTAACGAGGAGCAGAAAAGTAATTTTTCAGAATCAAAGGATAATGAAGAAAGACTTACATCACCAGTGACTTCGTAAAGACTTCATCTGGAAGTTTGGAAAGAACAGCGCTCTCAGAAGTCATTCGAACAGCAGTACACCATTCCAACGCTCTGTCAAACTCGTTTGACACTAATTCAGGCGAAGGATGAGAAGGATGAGCTACACCAAGAGAAGGATGAGCTGCATCACTTGTCACCCGACGGCGCTTCCTAGTGGCAAAATCCTCCAACTCGGAAGGAGAGGAGGAGGATGCCAAACAAGCACTGGAGTTGGAAATAGGAGCAGCACCTGCTGGGACCACACCTTCATCAGACGCCAACTTAGTTGCCTCAGATGCCCGAAGAGTCTCTTTCGGGGGTGCACCAACAATCTCACCAGCAGGGGCGTCGGCAGCACCATCGGCAACGGAGTGATCAAGATCTTCCTGGGAAAGACGAGCGATCACTTCGGGCAAAGGAAGCGCAGGGACGGCATAAATAGAAACTGTGGGAGTGATCAAGATCTTCCTGGGAAAGACGAGCGATCACCAACAGCAGTTGCCTTACGCTTGGAGGATTCACTAGCTGAAACCACCACACTGGCCCCAACCACCACCGACGGAACAATTTTCTTGCAAGATTTTGCTCTAATAAAGTTCGGGTTGATCTTGGGAGCCACTATGCAAACAAACAAGCCGTATCAGTATAGAAATTAAACGACAACAACAAGAGGGAAAACCCTAGTTTTTTATCACTTCCGAAAAAACCAAATAACTAAACCCCAAGTATAACTACTGTGCAGTTTACTCAGGGGGGAAGTGGGGAAAGAGATGAGTAATCAAGACACTCACTTGTTCAGAAGTTGATAGAGCTATTGTTGGAGTACGAGGAATACGGAAGCAGGCCGAAGGACGAAAGGTCGCTTTAACACTTTAGCAAATCTAACTTGCAGAAGGTAGGATAGATGGAGAGTACCCACGAAGGCTTTAAATAGCCTCAGGTATTAAGACGACGGTTGAAGGCTAAGGACAACCGACGACCTAGATCGAAATGACGCTTCAAAATTCGCAGAAAGCAAGATCAACGGTCGGAGGGATGCCACATGGAAACATGTGGAAGCGAGCACCGATGCAGAGATACCTCCAATCGTCGCACCGCCATTAAAATAATGGATGTATTTCCAATTCATTGGAAACAGTGAATGGTATACAAAAGCAAGAAAACGTTTGAACTTCGCAGAAGGGAAACGTGCGGACTTTGCAATAAATGAAGTAGTGAAGAAGATTAATGCATCTTCCCGAAACGCATCTTCACAATATTTCTACAAGATTATTATTCGGCGAGGAATGTAAAGTTAAGTGATGAGTTTTATCATTAATACTTTGATATTCAAGGCAAGATTTCGGCAAGAGATTGGGAAATATAAAGGCCAACATGAAAAAGAAATGTCTATTCATTAAATAGAGGGTAAATCTTTACAAAAAGATAACTCCCTAAGCCTTTTCTTCATTGTTGCCCGAGGGACCCTGGTCGGGAGGACTTTTCTCAGGATCATGAGGATCATGAGAAGAGCCTTCCTCAAAAATGGCATTGGCTGAGTCCTCTACTGCAGCAACTTGAGACTCGGCTTGTGATTTCTCCTCTAGAAGTGCCGGCTCGTCAGCCAGGTATGCCTCATATTGAGGGTCAGCTGGAAAAGGATCATCTTCTTCCCGAGCCCGGTCCGGGAGATCCATACCAACTTTCCCGAAGACCTCTTTGTGGCACACCTCACGAAAGGGAGCGATGTCGAAGCGAGGGGATTGATCCGAGGATTCGCTCCCCAAACGTCGTTCTGCCCCAAGCGATAAGCTTGAAGGTTGTAGATATCTAGCAGCTCAGAGAAAGGTACGTTGTTCAGGTATTTCCGAACACACTCCTTCCGAAGCTCTGGCTTTATATGCTCGGGCTTGCTAAGGATCGCCAACTTCAGATGTTCTTCGAGCTCCCTACTTTTGAATTCAAGCCTGTCACCAAACAACGTGGCAGCTGCTTTTTGCTTCCTGGCCTCGCGCTCGGCAGTAGCAGCACGAATCTTCGAAGCTTCGAGGGCCTCCTTGAGGGAGATCACTTCTTCCTCATGCTTTTCTGCAGCTCCACGGAAGGCTGCGATCAGGTGGTCTATTTCGAATTGGCTTTCTCCAAATTCTCTTCACGGGTTTGCGACAAGGAGCTGGTGCGACCAACCCGGCTCAATGCTTCCATGTGTTGATAAAAGCTCAACACAGCATTCCTGGGAAGGCGGAAAATATCAGAAGAAGTCATAAGAAATTATGAAAAAATAACTAAGCAAGAAGACCGGTACCTTGTAGATTGACTAACAAGGGAGGTGTCATCCAGGGCTTCAAAATCCTGGTGATCAGAAGGAGCAAGACTAAGGGAGCTCCATTCTACAGCTTTCTCAGGGTCCCGAGTCACCCTGTCGGTCAGCTTCAGGGTCCACTGGGGGGTGAAGACCTCCTCACCATCCGTTGAAGCTTTGGATTTTTTATTGGAGGGAGCATCAATTGTGTCATGCCTCTTCTTGGATCGAGCGGAGGAAGAGACGTTAGAGCTCTCCACCATCGGTTTCTTCCCTTTACCCGAAACATCAGCCACGGGCCTGATATTCCTAATACCCCTATAAGAGGGGTCGGGAGAGGGAATAGAAGCCTCTTGATCTACGGTCAAGGCTCTGGGCGATCGTTGCTCGGCTGTCACAACGGCTCTAGCGGCCTTCACCAGCAGGCTTTCAGGGTTCATTCTTGGAGGCACTGCAAAGAAGAAGGACAAGAGTCAGAATTAAAAACATATCACTTCAGTCAAATTAAAGGATGGTGGTTAGAAGCTCACAATGAGCCAAGCCCCAATACTGAAGGATGGAGTTATACTCCACTTCAAGTCCATGTATCTCTTGATACCATGGAATGGATTTGATCTTCCTGACGGCCGCCTCGTCTTCTCTGGATAAGGGAAGGCCTCGGTTATTCTCAGAAGAAGAAGTACACCTCCTCCAGGTGGTTGGGAAGTTAAGATCTGATGGAGGCGCTCGACAGAAAAAGTATCGTTCGTGGCATCTTTTGTGGTTAGAAGGGCAAGTTCCGTTGACAAGGATGCTGCCCCTCCAATCAAGTTCAGCCTTATTGCGTTTGGACAGAAAAACCCATCCGGGAGGATGGAAGATAGAAAGAACATGAAAATGTACAAAGAGAGAAAGAGATGGCGTAATGCCAAGTTCAAAACACAAACTCAAGAAGCCGACGATGAGACGCCAGCTATTGGGGAGGAGCATTCCGGGACAAATGTTCCAATGATTCAGAACTGCGGAGAACAAAGGATTAAAAAAGGGAAAGCGAACCCCGCTTTCCAGTGCATCTATATACAGAGAAAATTCACCCGAAAGGGATGAATCAACCCTCTCATCAGGGTGGGGAGCCCTAACCTGATAAGAGGAAAGAAAATCAAAATCTTGGACAGCTGAAAGAAGGGTTTCCTCATTATAAATGGAGGGAACAGAGCCAGGTCCACCATCAGACCCGGAAGTTTGAGGCTGCCTAGAAGACTCGACAATCTTGGAAGATCCAGACTCGAGAAGGACAGGAGAAGTTTCGGGTTTTCTTTCTAAACCTTTTTGAGAAACTTCAGGGAACTCGCGCCAGAGGACAGTTAGGGTTTTGTTATCACTATCCGAATGTTCGGGAGCAGGAGAAGCAAAAGCCTCACTGCTATTACCAACATTGGGTACCAGAGAAGCCCTATCGTCCGCCATTACTTGTTTCAGTAAACTACGAAAAGAAAAAGACCAGTAAACTTACTGATTCAGTGAGGCGGAAGCTTGAGAGCAAGAAGGCGCGAAAGCGAACAACAAAGGTTCAAATTCCAGACGGGAAGAATGAAACCTACGAAGACAACGAACCGCTTTTAAAACTCCCGCACGAGTGTTCGGGAATCTGAACGATCGAGATTGATTCAAAATCAGCGATCAAGATTGAAAGACGTTTTGAAAGTTTGAACTCACGAATCTGAAATCGGCGTTCGGAAACCGTCGCTTGGATGACGTGAGCCACAACAGATCAACTGCAAGGAGATATGTGGCCTTACACTCACAACGCTCGAGAAAAAGTGACCACCGCATTAAATGTGATATGACATTTAATGAAGCACGCAGAGATTATCACCTGACGACGAACCCAGTTAAAAACCAAGCCCTCGGGATCGACCGAACGCTTCGTCTGGGGGGCTCGTGATACGGAGAGATTATGATCAGACCGGGTTCATACCTGGTCCGACCCTCGACCCCGGTCGAGACGGAGAGAACCGACTAGCTCCCGAGCGAACCGGATCCGGAAGATGGCTTGCTGAAGAAGAAAGCTTATTCGGTTGCAAGCGCGCCCTAATCCTACTTATGGATTAGGGTAATCACCCTAATGGTGGCCGACTCGAATTGACGGCTGCGGATAATCATTATCGAAGGGATAATCATCACATAACCTAAAGGTTATCTCAGGAGTCCTCTACTAGTCCAAACTAGTAGAAGTCTATTGCTCAACGGATCTAACTGTTAAGATCCAACGACTACCCGAAGAAGGCTCAAGTGCATCCAACTTAGGAGATTCGAAGGCACACTCTATATAAACCTCACTACCATACAAGGTGAGGGGATCGAAAAGAATACTATTGGACACTCAGGCTCAGATACATATTGATAGACCTAAACTATCAGCGATCTGCTATCTAGATCACCTTTCCCAGTTCTTCATTCCTTAGCTCTGCGCTTCTAGCAGAGCCATTTGTGATTAAGTTCATCAACTGACTTAGCCTTCGGAGGTGGACTCCCGACCCCAGCGGTCGGGCCACATCTGACGCTTTCGTTTTGCAGGACATCACGAGGAGATCTAAGGGCTGAGCAGATTTTGGACGCATCAATTACCAATAGAGTGGGGATTGAGAAGATGCCTTTTGCCTTTTGATCGGTGTCATCTTTGCCAGAAGACATCTCGTCTTCTACTTTGGAAGTCTTACCGTTGTGCTCCCGTGATGAACTTGTCTCTTTTGGTGCAATATATTGCAATTCTCGACTAGAATAAGCCAAGATGCTTCTTTGCACACAAGGATAAGCTGCTTTTGTTCTTGATTTCCGATGATTTCACGGATCCAAGCTGGTTCCGTGTCATTAAAGTCTCGGATAGCACTTTGGTTGAACGTGAAGTTCTTCTCGGAATGTTAATTGAGCCATGTTCGGTATATTTGTAGCAGCGCGCGATAAAATCCTTTTGTTTCAAATCATCTTTGGGCTTTTCAATTAATAAAACTGGTTTCTTGCGCTCAGCAGCTTGCGACTAGCTTGAAGCCTTGAAAATCAACCTCCCCTGCCAGCTTGGTTCCCTCGCTGCAATCTGGTGAAGTTTGGTAGATCTGCTCTTGTAAAAACTCTGCTTCCTTCAAAGGAAAAATAATTTTGATTGCGAACACTTAACGACATATATTGGAGCATGCTACAACATGCTACAGCTATGTCATACTGAACTTATCAGATTGCAGCTGGCGAATAAAGCCTCATCGCCTCTGAAATCACAGCTTGCAGATACTGCATCTGTTGTAGCTCGTTGAAGCTGTATGTATCACTGATATTCTTCCCGTTATGTGTCCGAATTTCTTTCAGCTCTTTCAGAATGTTCTGCTTCACGTACTCGCGTGAACCAAGGATCCAGAACAACCATGAGAGTGACGATATCGCGAAGGAACTCGAGCGAGTTAGACTCGTTAGAGTTGCTCCCAATGAATCGAGAAAGTAGATCTACAAATTCTTGCTTCGCCTCCATTCTTGACCACATGATTTTATCAGCGAAGCTATGAACGGTTGCGATTGATTCTTTCAACCTCTTCTCAGAACCTAAGTTGAGAGCTCTCTTCAATTTCCATACTTACGAATTCAAGAATCTAATGTTTATATTTGATGTAAGCCTTAAACCAGCTATCAGAAATTAAGGAAATTTTCAACTTCGTGGAGTGCCTTAGCCATCCAGGAAACCTGCTATCTGCAACTAACAGATTTGTAATGTAGTCTAAAATAGAAAAAAGAAGACTTTCACCTGCAAGAAAAGCTTGGCAGAAGCTATATTTGGAATTGAACACATGATTGTATATCTCCACTGTCGAAGCATAGGTTTCCAAGGACTTGCAGCAACTTCTTTGGCTTTTGTATGTCTCAAGAATTTGAACATGTGGAGATTGCCATTAACACCATGTGTTCGCATTTTGTTTGGAAAACAGTACACCAGCGGCTACCAACTGATCTCTTTCTATTTGAGTTTGAGGAATTTTTGCTTTTCGTTCCTCCGCTCTTCAGTTTGGAACTCAGTGATCGCAAACTCATCTTGCTTTTGATGGAACTCCTTTGCCTGCTTTTTGACGGAACTCCTTCGCCTGAAGATTTACTTTTTTTTTTTTTTTTTTTTTAAGACTGAGGAGCTTCAGCTTGACGTTTTGGATGACTTTCCAGGAAACCGCGTGCCCATCACTATCTCTCCCCTCTTAAGCACTCTCAAGGTGAAGCACCAGGAGCATAAATCCTGAAGAGGGAGAACAGCAATAGAAAAAGGAAGAAAAGATTTGAGAAGAACCACGCTCGCCCTTCCCTTTTCATCCTGCTCTGCAAGATTAGGTTTTGTCTTTGTATCTTTGTGAATAAGCCAATCGGCCTTGACTGCCGGAATCACAGTGGGGTCCAGCCGCTGGTTTAGCAATTTCGGTTAACATCCCAGCAGGAACAGAACCTCCTTCACGGCTTTGATTTCTCCGACGTCGGGAGGAGACGTTGATGTAGAGAAGATGCCATGGAAAAACAACCATAAATTAATGTATTAGTCTTCAGATCTGGGAACTCTGAGCATAAGCACCACAACAGTAAGCGGTATGAAGGGTTCCTATTTTGTCCTCTGCTCTGAGTATCCCAGCCATGGAAGCTTTTAGCTCACTCAAGAACTGGAGAGGTGCTGGAATCACCGGAAACAATGCAAGCATGGTCTTCGGCACCCCCACAACTATAACCACCATAGCCGAAATTACACGACCACCTGCGGCGGAAAGGAAGAAGATGAAGATGAAGATAATAGGTGGTGTTAAAGGAGAGGATCTTACCCTCGTCGCACACCCCGTCTCCGATTTTGATATTTTGATCGATGCTCTTTCCTCTGAGATCATCAACAATCTCCACGAAATCGCCAAGCGAAATGGTTGCTGCTGGATATGGCAAGGTTCCCATTTGTACATTTGTACAATTTGTACAGTAGACACCGAAGAGAGCTTTTTCTTTTTTAAAACTCACTCCCTGTGATCTGCGAGCGAGCGAAGATCAGCAACCGGTTATCCTTCGTCACCTTCACCGCTGGCAGCAACTGGGCTTGATGATGTATCACCACCCAAACTGCAAGAAAAGCTAGATCGAGGCTCAGGAGACTCTAGCAGTACTGCAACGAATCAGGGGTCTACCCATCGAGAGTCATCGAAGGGAGACCATCATCGCTGGTAACTGGTACTCAGTCTCAGAGGGCTCTTCTAGGCGATGATTGTCACATCCTCCCAGCCAGTATCCTAACTGGCATACCCGAGAGTGTGATCCACAGCCCCGAAGATCAAGTAATGAGGAAATCATCCTCCCACATATACAATAACATAATCATAAACAGGAAATAATCAAGGTTTAAAATATTATAAACAAAAGATTAAAGTCAAGAAATGAATAATCAATATAATGCAAAAAATGATACCAGATGTAATCACATCAAAAGAAGTAGAGTGAGGCGGAAACTCACTCCACAAAATACAGCGGAACGCAGAATGTAAGTCTAAAAGAAATAACAACCGAATCAAAGGAACTAAGAGAAATATCTAACATCAGAGTTTTCTATTCTATAGATGACGTCTTCAAAATAGTGGACTTCATCAATCCATTTGAGACGTTCCACCTCCACGTTGTCTTTAATCGTAGTACGGAGCTTGATCAACTGAGGGATCATCAGATTAATCTTGATTGTTGCCAACACCTTGCGTGTAGTACGCTTCATCGGCTTGCGCTTCATCGTACTGTTCGCCATAGTAATCAGTACCTGTAGAATAGTCTAACAAAAACAATGTACAAAAGGAATGAGTTTCAAAGAAACTCAGTAAGGTAGTTAATCCATAACAACATAAATAACATGGAAGCAAACCATAACAAGATGCAATGCAATATGAAACAAGTAATGTATGTATGCATCTAAATTCTATGTACGCTGGTCTCTATGGTAGACATGCTTTAAGTCATAGCACCGTACTTCTTTGGGTTGGTCAATCACACAACGCCTTTTGGTAATGGGTCTAGCATCCCTCAGGACAAATCATGGCAGGAGATTAAGTCAACACACTCTCTCACAACCATTTGGCATAAGTACTAGTGCATGTCAGGGAAAAGCCTAGCCCAATGCAAGTCATCTACTCAGTTACATCAACTCCGGTCCAGATACTTCCATTCATCGCCCCTGGCGATCCTTTCCGGTATCCTTTCCACTAGAGTCCTAATAGTCCCTGACTACGGACTCATCAACCTTATTGGTTATCCACATATAGTAAACAGGAAGCTCTCACGGGTTGGTTACCGGTCTTGAGCGCCCGTGAGCCCAAGTCTAGCCATATGCAACCCTCCAATAAATGGCCTCTTTCGAGTATCCACAATGTGATCCATGTCTTCTCACATGTTGGTTACCGGTCTTGAGCGCCCACGAATCCCCATTGCTACCACGGGTCGTTCGGTCTCAATACCCTTCCGAATCGAGTCTGATATAACAGGGGTATAACCTAACCAAACACTGCTAAACAGCCCTAGGTATGACAACCAGTGATTCAGGAAAGTGTCAATGGGCAACCCCGGAAACATCCCATACTATTTCCAATAATGTCCAAGGACAGAAGTGTCAAAAGGACACCTCCCAATCCCAAACCAAACTTAATCAAACACATTCTCAGATCAGTTATAACATACACAATCAGTAATTCATCATATAAAAGAGAATGTAAAAGCAAAATCAGATTAAGCAGTAATAAGTAATTCATATAACATGAATAATGAAAAAGATGATATAAACAAGTGCTACTGTTCTCACAGTAGGAGATCAGAATTAAAGTACAACAACAGTAGGTAATCTCATAGTTTCACAAAGTAGAAACCAGAAAACAAGTAATCTATGTAGTTAAGGAAATAACTGTCCTTACCTTCTAATTTGTAAAGGAACTTAGAGAATCAAGTAAGACCTTGACTAAACCTGAGAAAAGAGTCTTAAACAAATGTATACTATGAGTTAGGAAAGATACATAGAAGAAAAGATTACAATTAAATTAAAACAGACCAAGAATTGGGTTGTTGTACCCATTGGTCGACTGATTGGTCTACTGCCCCAGTCGACCAATGAGTCGACCAACAGAGACAGTAGCCATCAAAAATCAGAATTTTTAAAATATGAATCTGAATTTGGTGGTTCAAAAGGGTACAAAATAAGGGAGAAACTTTAATGGAAACATCTAAGTCTATAGAGGACAACAAACCAATAATCAAATCAAGTTTCCAGGTCACAACTCAGGAACTAGAAAGTTAACCTAATTAGGTTAAACATAGATTATGAAGGAAAAATATATTATGATCAAGGGTAAGGAATTAAAATTAATAGGTTACAATTCTAGTAAAGAAAATAAAGTGAGAGTCTTCTAATATGATCAAAATAGGGGTTCTTGATCTTACCCAAGAAATTAGGGTTTCACCCTTTTTGGTTCCCATGAAAAGGTTGAGAGTTCCGGATGAAGGGAGGTAAATTGTTAGGTCAATTACAACAAGAAGAATTAAAGAACATTGAATTTAGATCAACCTCCACATTACCTATGAGATTTCCCTCACATGGGGGGTTTACCAAAAGGTTCTCCTGATGACCACACAAGGTTAGGGTTTCAAGGGTTAGAGTTTCCAGGATTCAATTGGCAAGGGTTGAGATCATGATGATGATCATGGATCTCAAGGAACATGATGAGATCATGGAATAGATGATTGCAAGAATGCAGCATCATCTTCCAAAGTCTCAATCAAAAACAGATTCAAGAAAAGAAAATCAGAGATAGAGAGGAAAGAGATCATACATATACCTTTGATGCAGGAGGATGAAGATTGCTTGAGTTCTTGCGAGATATCAACCAAGGATGCAAAGGAAGCAATTAGAATAGGGTTCTAACTAGTTCTAGAGGCTTAGGAGGCAGATGAGGCGGAGTATTCCCGAGATTAGACTTAAATAGAGTAGCCACGATTCAAATTTCAAAAACAGAATCAATTGGTCGATTGATTGGTCGACTGGTCCAGTCGACCAATCAGAACAGCAACTTCAAAACAGGGAATTGAAGGCTTAGATCAAGTCCAAACATCAAGGGGTTTTGCACACACCTAAAGTGACATACCTAGTAGGTAGAAATGCCTTCGAACGAATATAGAGAGCACTCCAAGTCCATCAACTAATCCAATCTTCATCAGTGTGCAGTTTCCAAGGAAGGGACACAGACATCCATACTCAAGGATTCCACTCCAGCCATCAAGTCTTCAACTGAAATGGCCCAAAGCTGACTTCTTGCCTTACTTCGGGTTGCTGGACCTACAAACAACAGGGTTTCCGAGTCAGGGTTTAGGGCTGGGTTTCACAGTGATTCCGGTTATGAAATCATCAATTGATGCACTCGATGCTACTCTCGTCTGCTATTCTTGCCGATCCCGATCACGTCGAGCAACATTCAAATTATCCTTACGGGTGGATTTTTGATAAAGGGAATTGAAGGCAAGATTACCTCACAAGCTAACTTGCCGATCATTATTTAATGAATTGATTTAGGATTCCAAGCTAACTTGCCGATCATTATTTAATGAGTTGATTTAGGATTCTTGATCTGATTTTGGCTTTTTGATCAAGATTTCACATACGGCGCCAATTGTTGTTGCAGAATCCGGTCCTTCCCATACGATCGCTCGAACCTATACCTGCAAAAACATGCTCGACCGGTGTGGTCGAGTTTCATCTCCGACGAACAAGTTAGTTCAGAATGAACAGAAAGATTAACCTCAATATCTCAGTTAATTGAATAACTCAAGAGTGCATACCTCATAATGATGAATATGTGGGTATTTATAGATCTTAGGAGAAGTTACCTTAATTGTGCAGTAATGGAGTTCGAATAGAACTCTATAATTATTGCTAACTTCCTGGAGAGAGGAATCTTATCTAATAAGAGAGTATTACTTGGATTGTAGTTGTGGAGTCTGACCTGGACTCTAAGAGTAATCCTTATCCTTATCTTTAAGGAGATTGGATGTGATTCAAAATGTACACCTTGCTTAGTGCCTTTGTTTTATTCGTGGTCCAACCAAGGTTTGATTAGTCCGGTTCTTCTTTGGTCGACCTAGGTAGGTCTATAAATATCCATAACAGTTATCATTCTTTCTACACTCTGATTATATTGTCATTTTCTCTTTTTATCTTGATCTCTTTGTTTATATAATGTTACATTAATTATATCTTGTTCATGATT
Source organism: Hakea prostrata (assembly GCF_041222555.1). Taxonomy (NCBI): domain Eukaryota; kingdom Viridiplantae; phylum Streptophyta; class Magnoliopsida; order Proteales; family Proteaceae; genus Hakea; species Hakea prostrata. The sequence continues at coordinate 36,801,882 of NC_142604.1, read as the reverse complement.
GTGTTATTGTATATGTGAGAGAATGATTTCCACGATACTTGATCTTCGAGGCTGTGGATCACACACTCGGGTATGCCAGGTAGGGTACCAGCTGGGTGGATGTAACATAGCCCGTCCCTGATTTTGGCCCTAATTCTGGCCTTGATTTTAGCCCTTATTATGGCCCTAATTTTAGCCCTGATTCTGGCCCTGATTTTAGCCTTGATTATGGCCTTAATATTGGCCCTAATCTTTGCCCTGATTCTGGCCCTAATCTTAGCCCTGATTATGGCCCGGATATTGGCTCTGATTCTGGCCCTGATCTAGGCCCATGATTTTGGCTATGATCTTTGCCCTAATTTGAGTTTGGACCTTCCACCAACATGGAGAGGAATTAATTCTAATCCACATGGTGGATACTTGACACGTGCCAAATTTTAAAAACATGATCATGTTTTGTAGAAAAGTAATAAAATAAATTATAACCTCATTACCAATATAGTGTGCCTCCATCTGAATTTGGCCCTAATCCTAACCCTAATCTAGTCTTAATGTTAATTTGACATTGCCCATGTACTAGATTTTGACCCTAATCTTCATATTATCATTGGTATAAGTATAAATCTTGATTTTGACCTTCAGTCGTTTTGATCATATTAGACTATGAGTTCACTTTTTATATTATTTTTAAGGTAATTTTTATTTTTTGAACCAAGTCTTTTTTTTTTTTTTTTTTTTTCTGTGAGAGAACTAAGTCATTTTTAGTTCCCAAAAAACATTGACTTTTTTTATTTTATTTTTTGGGACTAAGGCGAGATAATATATTATAAATAATAAAAACTAGGGATAATTACTATTGCCCCCTTATACTTTGGTTTTATTACTAATCAAACCTCTTTCTTTATGAAATTATTGTTGCCCCCCTCACTTCTAACGGTGTTAAATGGTTGTTAACATCAAATATGTAATGTCTATTTTGCCCTTCATTAAAATTGAGAAGTTAAAAAATGTGACATTACCCTCATTTTTAGAAACTATAATGAATGTCAATTATATCCTTAAAATCTTATATTTTACAATAAATTTTGGCTTTGGTGGGATGACACACTTTGTACAATGGTTAGCATATATTAGGAGATTTTCAATTTCCAACTTTGAATTACATTTAGTATTTTCTAATATTTTAGTTTCTATTTTAAGTTTTATTTAATCACATATTTCCTTTATTCGGCGATTTCTTTTTAGAGAAGAAAAATCAAGTCTTTTCTTTATTCGGTAGTTTCTTTTTAGAAAAGAAAAATTAATTTAAAGTTAATTTTTCTCCATGGTTAATTAAGGATAGTATTATAACTTGCAAAAGAGTAAATAAGTAAAGGGATAATTGTAGGGTTATTTTTGGGTTTTTCAAAAAATATGTTGATGCCACATCATCAGTAAACTAATTGAGCTTAATGGAAGGGGGCATTAGTAATTTTAGACAAAGTTAAAGGTTGGATTAGCAATTTTAAAAAGTAGAGGGGATAAAGTAGTAATAAAATCAGAGTACAAGGGGGCAACATTAATTATCCCTAAAAACTATTATATAGAGAATTAATATCTAACAAATCTACACCCCAACTTCTCATCATGAATATTGACATTTTTCTTTTACCTCTAATGTTATATTTCAAAAGAACTTATTAAGTACAGATAATTGTGTTTATAATTAAAATATTATTTTCTTTAACTACAAAAAAAATATCAATACTAAATTATCGTTGATTTACTTGTTAACAAGAATTTGAATATGGATTCTTTTGTTGAATAAGGATATCAATTTATCGAACAGTTGTGAATGAAAACATACTTACCTACAATTTAAGTCTTGACTTTGAAGATAAACTTTTTATTTTATCAGATCCCTTTTAAATTCTGAATTTCTGATGTTTCTACGTTTACATGTGACCTTCTCTACAATTGACTTGACTTTTAAATATATTTAAATTTAATTATAATTCTTCTCTCTACCTGTTCTCTTTTATGAATGATTTTAACTCTTTGCCGCTAGAAAGAAAACCATAGAAGAAAACATAACAAAAAGAGAGAGGGAGAGAGAAACTTGGGGGAAAGAGAAGGTATAGATTCGATAGCGGATTTCAGTCATTCATTTAGTCATTTACACGCCGAGCAACATTCTGTATTTTTTTTTTATAAAACTTATGTAAATAACTATGAGTTATTTATAATCAAATTTCTAATTCAATTAAATTAGGATTTTTGTTAGAATCAAACTTATAAATAAATGGGGATACATTTTAAATTATAAAGGCCATAAGTCTTTTGTATTTTAAAAAATAATATGCTGATAGGGCCTAAAAGGGGTAATCCC